>NC_083580.1:60032354-60164854 GCF_027579695.1 Neoarius graeffei | reverse complement strand
ATTTATTATACATTTTTTTCCATCAAAGTTGCATTTTGTGGCTTCGAAGCTAAGTTTTAGTGTGCCGTTTCTAGAACACAACATCAAGAAAACGTGGAAGAAACAGCAATAATGGAAGAGCCGGTTTCTAAGCTACCTAAAACTAGCAATGGTCATTCTTTTTTGTTGCATAATGTACTCAGGCTGTGACCCCCCCCCTTTGAAAAATCCTAGCTACGCCCCTGACTAGAGGTGGACAAAATACCCAACTTAAGTCAAAGTACAGATCCCACTCATCAAATGTTACTCTGATACAAGTGAAAGTTCTCTAGTCAAATTTTTACTTGAGTTAAAGTACTTGCTTTTAAAAATACTTAAGTATTAAAAGTACATTTTCTGTCAGTGCATTGGTGTATTATTGCCACAACGCTTACAAAACCTAACGCCGTTACCAAAGACAGAAATGTGAATTCAGAAAATTAACGCAAGCTGTGCCATCATGGTGGTTTAACGTTAAGCTAGCTAGTCAAGTCAAGTCAAGTCAAGTTTGCTTGTATAGCGCTTTTAACAATAGACATTGTCCCAAAGCAGCTTTACAGAATCTGAATGACCCAAGACATGAGCTAATTTTATCTCTAATCTATCCCCAGTGAACAAGCCTGTGGTGACGGTGGCAAGGAAAAACTCCCTCAGACGACATGAGGAAGAAACCTCAACTTGGAACCAGACTCAAAAGGGAACCCATCCTCATTTGGGCAACAACAGACAACATGACTATAACATTAGCAGTTTTAACATGAAGTCAGTTTCGGAGTGATTACTGACCTCAGTCTTTCATTAGAAACTCACATTGATAACATTACCCGAACAGCTTTCTTTCATCTCAGAAATATTACTAAGAAAAGAAATTGAATGTCACTACACGATGCAGAAAAACTAGTTCATGCTTTCGTTACCTCCAGGTTGGATTATTATAATGCCTTACTGTCTGGATGTTCCAATAAGTGCATAAACAAGCTCCAGTTAGTTCGAAATGCAGCAACAAGAGTCCTTACTAGAACTCGAAAATACTAACTAGCTAGTCAGTGAAATTCCACCTGACATGCTAGCAAACTCTTTTCAAACTCAAAATCATATTGAGTAGCTAAGAAAAGAAAGATTTCTACATTCTGTTTATTTGGCAAGATTATGCTAAAACATATTTCTGAAAGGACTTCAGATAAATTAACGTTATTCATGATAACGTAACTCTGTTTTTACATGCTAACTAATGCCGCTTTTCCACTACAAACGCGGCTGAGTTGGGCTGAGCCGTGCCGTGCTGAGTTGGGCTGAGTCGAGCTGAGTGGGGCTGTTGGAGTTGCATTTCGACTACAACCGCGCTGAACCGTGCTGGCTGGAAGTGGGTGGACACATTGGGTGGAGTTAGCGAAAGTGGGTGGATGTCATGTGATGTCGTTAGGCGGCGCAAACAGTGACATCAGTGAGCTTTTAAGCGGTAGTCTCACGACCCGGATAGTAAACAATAGACATGGAGGACATGGAGTCGTTAGTGTTGCTGGTCTTGGTGCTGCGGCTTGTTGTCACCGACAACGCCAACAGATACTGGCAAGAGCGTATAGATGAGGCGAGGCACATAAGGCTTCAGAAATTCTCGAAATTCGTAATTCTTCTTCTTCCGGGTTTACGGTGTTTACAGATCCCAGCGCGCTCGCGGGGCGTGCGTGGGCATGTGAGGACACTCCTCCTCACCAATCAGTGCACAGGGGAGTGTCTGCTCACGCCCCTATCCCCACTCGGCTCGGTTTGGCTCGCTTCAGCCCCACTCCAAAACCGTGCGAGTTTTGGGTGCTAAGCAGGGCTGAAGCGAGCTGAATCGTGCTGCTCTGAGGTAGTCGAAACGCGAGCCGTGTCGGGCTGAAGTGAGCTGAAGCGAGCTGAAGTGAGCTGAAAAAGGGTAGTGGAAAAGGGCCATAACAGTGTCCAAGTTAACTAGCTATGTGTTAACGTTAGCCGTGGACAAGGCTATGGCAACTTGGGAGGCAAATCCATAGAAAGTCATTTGAGTAACCAGACTGCGCAGCTATTGCAACATTATCGCTAGCTCTAAAAGCACAGACAATTTCATTGCAAGCTTTCTCTTGAAATAAAACGTTTACAAACCTCAATATGCTTCTGCAGGTCAGACTGTGAGTTTTTGTAGGCTGTGATGTGGTTCGTTTTCAGCAAACAAAGCAAACATTTAAAACGAAATTAATCTTTATTCCTTTCAGAAAACTGAAGCATGGGTTCATGGGCCATGAGTGTGTGCATTCCCCAGAAGAACCGCCTCCTTCCATTCTGCCATCAGCTGATCATGTTTAAATAATGCTGCTGAGAAATCATTGAACTTGATTTTATAGTCTATGGACATGATGTGACCCTAATGATTACCGATTGGCTGTCTCAGTGTCACCTGCGAAAAAAACAATTATGTTTTAGAAAAGAAAAATATATCCACTTTCAAAGCTGCTCCATAGTAACGAGTAACGAGGACCTTGATAGAAATGTAGTGGAGTGAAAAGTAAGATATTTGTCTTTCAAATGTAGTGAAGTTAAAGTCATAATTAAAAAAAAAAATAATACTCAAGTAAAGTACAGATACTCAAAAAGTGTACTTAAGTACAGTACTCAAGTAAATGCACTCCATTACTGTCCACCTCTGATGTAAGAAAGAAAGAAAGAAAGAAAGAAGAAACCTTTATTTGTCACATGCACACTTCAAGCACAGTGAAAATCATCCTCTGCATTTAACCCATCTGAAGCAGTGAACACACGTACACACTCAGAGCAGTGGGCAGCCACACCAGAGCGCCCGGGGAGTAGTCAGAGGTCAGGTACCTTGCTCAAGGGCACCTCAGCCCAAGGCCGCCCCACGTCAACCTAACTGCATGTCTTTGGATTGTGGGGGAAACCGGAGCACCCGGAGGAAACCCACGCAGAGAACATGCAAACAGAAAGACCCTCGCCGGCCACTGGGTTCGAACCCAGAACCTTCCTGCTGTGAAGCGATCGTGCTAACCACTTACACCACCGTGCCACCCAGTATACACTGTATAACAGGACAGTTCAAATCTGAAGTATTTTATTCCTCTAATACCACAGCAATTACAATGTTATATTTCATATTGAACAATGTGTTGTGCTCTTTAACTATTTATAGTCACATTTAATGTTTTGGATTATCCATCCATCCATCCATCCATCCATCCATCACCTGTAGCCGTTTATCCTGTTCTGCAGGGTCGCAGGCAAGCTGGAGCCTATCCCAACTGACTACGGGTGAGAGGCGGGGTACACCCTGGACAAGTCACCGGCAGGGTTGACACAGAGACAAACAACCATTCACACCTAAGGTCAATCTAGAGCCACCAATTAACCTAACTTGCATGTCTTTGGACTGTGGGGGAAACTGGAGCACCCAGAGGAAACCCACATAGACACGGGAAGAACATGCAAATTCCACACAGAAAGGCCCCTGTCGGCCACTGGGCTTGAACCCAGAACCTTCTTGCCGTGAGGTAACAGTGCTAACCGTGACACCACCATATAAAAAATAATGGATGTTTTTTTTATACGTCAAGTTGACGCAGTCACACCTACGGTCAATTTAGAGCCACCAATTAACCTAACTTGCATGTCTTTGGACCGTGGGGGAAACCAGAGCACCCCGAGCAAACCCACATACCATAGGCACGGGAAGAACATGCAAACTCCACACAGAAAGGCCCTTGCTAACCACTGGGCTCAAACCCAGGACCTTCTTGCTGTGACAGTGCTAACCCCTACACCACCATGCGGCCCTGTTTTAGATCATCCGTTCCTGTTATTGATTATCAGTTCCTGTTATTATTTATGTTATAGTAGCTATAAATAGTCATTCTCTTACTACTGTATTTTTTTCTCTATTGAAGTTGAAAGCAAAAAACAAAACAGTTTTTCATGACTCCGTGCAAACCTATCACATGAGTCACAGGCGGTGTAGTGGTTAGCGCTGTCGCCTCACAGCAAGAAGGTTCTGGGTTTGAGCCCAGCGGTTGATGAGGGCCTTTCTGTGTGGAGTTTGCATGTTCTCCGCGTGTCTGCATGGGTTTCCTCCGGGTGCTCCGGTTTCCCCCACAGTCCAAAGACATGCAGGTTAGGCTAATTAGTGGCTCTAAATTGACCATAGGTCAATTTATCTGTGACTGTGAATGGTTGTTTGTCTCTACGTGTCAGCCCTGCGATGACCTCGCGACTTGTCCAGGGTGTACCCCACCTCTCACCCATAGTCAGCTGGGATTGGCTCCAGCTTGTCCGCGACCCTGCACAGGATAAGCGGCTATGGATAATGGATGAATGGACGAGTTACTACAGCCAGAGCAACTGAGCTGTTGTAATAGAAAATTAATCATCATCACTGACCGAATTCTGACCAATTTAAATCAGTCTATTTGTTCTTGGAGAACATGCAAGTAAGACTTTCATGGCATATCATACATTGTACTTGGATATTAATCCTGAACTTGAAATAGTGTAAGCTACATTATTAACATTTACACTCACACATTCATTTTATAGTGTTTTCAATACTAATGTTGATGGTAATACCAATCTATAACAAAAAATAACATTAAAACTTCACAATTCAGGGATAATACATCCATATATTAAAATTGTGTTATCTTTGTTATTTATAAATCTATAAATCAAGCACAGCAGCACTAATAGAAATGGTGTTCTCCTCACCAGTTCGTGTTCATGAATCGATTCGTTTAAATGAGTAATTCACGAGGAATCGATTCCTTTGCGATTCGGCCCACACCACTTTGAATTAATAGATAGAGCGCCCCTACTGGTTATTTCTAGCCAATGGTTTCTCTCTTTATTCCAATTAGACTCTTGTGTCTACATTAAACTCTCTTTTTTAGTCTAAATAACATGGGTTTCTGAAATTCGGTAGTGTGTAACATTCATATACAGTTATAATGCATCTCTGTGTTAATAGTTCAAAAAATACCTTATATTTTGTAGTGCTCAGTCCTGTTCATTTTCGATCGAGGAAGATTTCCTTGGGCACAGATTATTCAACCTCAGAAGGATTTCTAATTACCAGATGAGTTAAATCAGCTAAAATGATTCAATTCAGTGGATAAACAAACATGACTCCATCCATCCATTATCTGTAGCCGCTTATCCTGTTCTACAGGGTCGCAGGCAAGCTGGAGCCTATCCCAGCTGACTATGGGCAAGAAGCAGGGTATACCCTGGACAAGTCGCCAGGTCATCACAGGGCTGACACATAGACACAGACAACCATTCACACTCACATTCACACCTACGGTCAATTTAGAGCCACCAATTAAGCTAACCTGCATGCCTTTGGACTGTGGGGGGAAACCAGAGCACCCGGAGGAAACCCACGTGGACAGCATGCAAACTCCACACAGAAAGGCCCTCGCCAGCCACTGGGATTGAACCCAGGACCTTCTTGCTATGAGGCAACAGTGCTAACCACTACACCAATACATGTCAAACAGCTCATCTCATCATCTCTAGCCGCTTTATCCTGTTCTACAGGGTTGCAGGCAAGCTGGAGCCTATCCCAGCTGACTATGGGCGAAAAGCAGGGTACACCCTGGTGTACAAGTCGGGGTACAAGTCGCCAGGTCATCATAGACACAACCATTCACACCTACAGTCAATTTAGAGTCACCAGTTAACCTAACCTGCATGTCTTTGGGGGAAACCAGAGCACCCGGAAGAAACCCACGCAGACACGGGGAGAACATGCAAACTCCACACAGAAAGGCCCTCGCCGGCCACGGGGCTCGAACCCAGACCTTCTTGCTGTGAGGCGACGGCACTAACCACTACACCACCGTGCCGGCACGCCCGCATTGCTTCTTGGTTGACAAAATATATACCCTTATAAGAAAGCAAACCAAAATAAATAAGATACCCAAATAAAGGATGGCTCCCATAATAGAAGATGTACCGGTGAAAAAGAGTCATCAGTATGCAAGAAAATAAAATCGTATATGTATTTATGCCTTGGTATTGCAGTAGCATCTCTTCTTAAGTTCAAACATATAAAGTATTTACCTATTCTGCACTTAGTCCCTCCTGCCCAAATGTAAAACAAGGGATTTCTCATCAACATAATTATGTTGACTTTCTCAGTAAATTAATTGGGCACTTTTTGAAATTGACTCGCGGTTGGAGTCACCGTTGCAAATTGATAAGGTAATGCAGGTAGCTCAACCCTCGGAGGCTCATTATGCTAATTCACTACAGTGGCTCACAGGGCAATTGCTTTGATTGTCTTGAGATGAACAGGAATTAAAGAGATGTTTATACAGGCCTCTATTACAAATTTTATAGGCCATGCAATGACCAAAGGTATCAATTATCAAGTCAGTCATATCAATGTTCCTTGTCGATACATTTTCCCCAATCAGTTTGTTAAAAAATTTATTAGGGGAATACACCTGGTAGTTATGTCAGTCAATAGCAAAATCTAACCATGAGTTGGAAAGGGATAAGGAATTTCTCATCAGAAATTAACAGAAGGTTCAATCAATATGCCAGATCAATAGGCCAGAGACCTCACAGCTTACACAAACATACACTGACAAGAGAGCTAAAGGCATATGTCAGTAAATCTTATTAGCCTGGGGAACAAACGAGTAACCAGATGAAGTGAAAGGTTAAGGTTAGGTAAGGGATCAACAACCTTGCTGTAGGTAGAGCGAGAGATAGACGCTGTGATTGAGGCAGAGAGTTGCTCTGGTTTTAAACTTTCATAGTCTTGCTCATTTTCTTCCTGTGGTTTCGGGTGACTTGGTTTTTCTGCAGGAAATGCAAAAGCATCCTTTTTTTTAGTACAATGAAAATGCTACACTTTGGTATTATATCATGGAAGGTAGTGTACAATATTAAAATGTGTGTCTGATATCAAACTTGTGGTTTATATTAAACATCCAGCAGAAATGTAAATCATTACAGGTCAACAGCTGACCTTCCTGATTCGACCCATCCAGATGAACTTGTTAATAAAGATAATGCTCGACTGTCTGAGAATTTCAGCCTGCTATGCCTACAGGGATGGTTTTGTTGCATAATTTGCATACGAATGACGCAAACTTCACAAACGTAATACAAGATCAACTGTTAAATCTTAAATGAGGAACCCCCGAGATTTACAAATGAATAACTTGCACAAACATTCTTGAAATGCACAAACTTACTCATTTATGGTTTATTTGCGGATCACTTCATTTGCACGTTTAAACATCCTACATTCATTTGTGGATTTTGAATACACTAATTCGTGTAGTTCAATTGACCAATAACAGCAGAAATATACACGCTGCAAGCGAATTAAGCTACCTTCGAATTGATGGTGTGCTTTTAAAGTTACTGGTTCTAAAATATTTTGGATTATTATATTTAAAAAACCTATTTACTTAAATGTAACAATACTCCTTTTTAATGAAATGTTGTTAATGGATTCGTGGATTTAAGTGCACGAAACTGCACAAACACTGAGAAATGGGTCATAAATGCACAAATAACTGCAAGCTGTTTAAACATATGCTTTATGATGCATAAATGCACAAGAAGCAATCCTCAAATAAATCAAGCCGATTCTAGAAATAAATGATAAGCAAGCATGTTTATGCATTTTAAACGTATCTGTGCAACACAAAATGCATCTTGTTATCACAGATCACTTACTATGCATGTGCTGGATCAAGCGCTATTTTATAAGCTGCCGAAAAATGACGGAGGACACAATATTGTTAAATTAAATCAAGTTTGCAGTGATTAATATGATAATTACAGCAAGGTTTATTCATGCAACAATATATTGCCAACACACTTGACTGCTGATCGATGTTTAATAATGCTTGCCATCTTTTCATTCATATATCATTGGATTAAGTTGTCTCTTGCTTTTAAATGACATTGTATTGCATTTATTTGACAAAAAAAAAATAGTTCTTCAGTCTACATTGTTTTTTCTATTTTTACCTCGCCCGTGACGGAGTAAGGTATTCTAATCAGTGCAGTTTGTTACTTGGGAAAATCGGAGATTTTTGCACGTATGTTGATCTGTCCATTTGTCCGTTTGTTTGTTTGTTGGTGCTCTAGCATCGTCATTTCTTGACCAATCATCACCAAAATACACAGGACAACTCACCCGGGACACACAAAGACATCATTTGTTTTTGGTAGGTCAAGATCAAAGGTCAAAGTCACCAAGGTCAAATCTTGTAAAAACACCTAATCGGCCATAACTTCCATTTCTTTGTGATTTTCGCAAGTATCATGCTCTGCACGACTTTTCATTTGTTTGTTTGTGTGTCTGTCTGTTAACAATCTAGTGTCTAGACGGTTGCACCGATTGACTTCAAATTTTCAGGGTTGGCGGGCAATGGTCCGTAGATTCCCTGATTAAAATTTGAGGGTAATCGGGTCAAGGTCACCGGAAAGGTCAACCTTTCGGTCAAAATAACATATTTTCCATTATAACTCAAAAACGGTTGCCAATAGACAAATGTTTACTATTATAAGCAGATAGGAACTCCCATATGGCCTTTCATTTGGCACCATGATCTTTGACCTTGAGTGATCAGAGGGTTGTAACTTGAAAATGGTTGATAGGGGACAGATATTTACCATTATCAACTTATAGGAAGTGCCATATGGGCTTTCATTTGGCACCATGATCTTTGATCTTGAGTGACCTTGAAAGGTCAAACTGAAGGTCATGAGTTTTCAAAGGGCTATAACTTTAAAATGGTTCATGATAGCCAGATGTTTACCATTATCAACATATAAGAAGTCCCAAATGGGCTTTCAGTTGCCACCATGACCTTTGACCTTGAATGACTTTGAAATGTCAAACTCAAGGTCATGGATTTTCATAGGACTATAACCTGACAGCTGATTGATAAATATTACCATTATCAACATATAGGTATAAAATAAGTGTTGTCGGGCGAGGTTTGTTTTGCCTGGCAACACTTGTTTGGGATTTGTATTTAAAAGCAGTGGTCTGAACTGACACACGTAAACCAACTCTGAATATGAGAAACTTTTCCCATGAAAATATTGATGAACTTTAAACTTAACTTACTAGCTCTGAATATGGATGATTGTGTCCAGATGACCAACATTAGAACACAACTGAAAAATGTATGTTTCCTGAGGATTTATGTATATTGTATCAGAAAGTATAAGTATATATAGAGAGATCATTCCAAAGAAAAGGATAAGGAGGATAATGGATAAGGATAAGGGAAGCCAAAAGGCAACCACACATACCATGGTACAGTACATCACAGTTGCAGTATTTTGGCCAGAGCATACCGACAGCACAATGCTCTCAAAGCCGATGTGTCATCCCAACTCTCTGAGGATTACATGTTTATCACTGAGGATTAGCAGATCATTTGAATTCATTTCAAATAAGGGCTGTTATAAGAGTGCAACTCTTCCTCCACATGGTGATGCAGAGACACAAATATATACCTGACATTTTATGTAAGTGTTAAAACAGATACTATTTATGAGCACATATGAAAACATCTGGCAGAATGTTATATGAATGCATCCATTCACATTTATTTATTTGGTAGCTGCTTTTATTATGAGAGACTTAGATGTGAGCTGTAATTCAATCCTTGCAGACACTGTAGGTCAAATCCATGCCAATGTACTGTAAGTGCTAGGGGTTACATGACTACCAATGTTTACTCGTCAGCCAGTTATAAAAAAAAAAAAAACTAAAAAAGGAAAAAGTAGTATTTTCCATAGTTAAAAGAAGAACCATTTCAGGACCTAACTATTTTTGACTATTCTGTTTCTACTGCAAAGAACACTTCAATTTAACAACCAGACACTGCTAAATAAATTGATGCAATAAATGCGCAAAACAACATATCTGTACTGTATATCCATCCATCATCTGTAGCTGCTTATCCTGTTCTACAGGGTCGCAGGCAAGCTGGAGCCTATCCCAGCTGACTAGGGGTGAGAGGCGGGGTACACCCTGGACAAGTCGCCAGGTCATCGCAGGGCTGACATACAAACAAACAACCACTCACAGTCAATTTAGAGCCACCAATTTGCCTAACCTGCATGTTTTCGGGGGAAACCGGAGCACCCGGAGGAAACCCACGCAGACACAGGGAGAACATGCAAACTCCACACAGAAAGGCCCTCGCTGGCCGCTGGGCTCGAACCCAGGACCTTCTTGCTGTGAGGTACCGTGCCGCCCCTCCATAGAAGCTCCTTGTAGCTTATTGATGAATGGAGGATGCACTGTCTACAGCAGCATCTAGGAGATTTTTCCACCGTGTTAAACTCCAGCAAGGAGTGAAATAAAAAAAAATGCACTTTAATGCCTGCTTTCAATGTTAATGGAGCAAAGTAAAGCACAGTTAGTTTGTTTTTTTGACAGTCTGCTTGCAGGTCAGGAGGTGGAGAAACATCTGTGTAACATCGTCAATGGATTGGATTATCATCAGTGTCACTTTAACACTACAAGCCGAGGCTTTGGATGGTCTGTAAAGCATTTATTACGTACATTATCCCATACATGTTTGTATCATCCTGAGACCTGCTCTATGACACTGCATGTGTTTTTTTATAATATCAATTTATTCATTTTTTTACTTCATGAATTATATGCATAGTCAAGTCTCAAAGGAGGATATGCCATGTCTGAGGTACTGACATATGAATGTAAGCAGTTACAGTGGTGCTTGAAAGTTTGTGAACCCTTTAGAATTTTCTATATTTCTGCATACATATGACCTAAAACATCGTCAGATTTTCACACAAGTCCTAAAAGTAGATAAAGAGAACCCAGTTAAACAAATGAGACAAGAATATTATACTTGGTCATTTATTTATTGAGGAAAATGATCCAATATTACATATCTGTGAGTGGCAAAATTCCTCCAAGCCGGTGTGCAGGACTGATCAACAGTTACCAGAAACGTTTAGTTGCAGTTATTGCTGCACAAGGGAGTCACACCAGATACTGAAAGCAAAGGTTCACATACTTTTGCCACTCACAGATATGTAATATTGGATCATTTTCCTCAATAAATAAATGACCGGGCGGTGTAGTGGTTAGCGCTGTCGCCTCACAGCAAGAAGGTCCTGGGTTCGAGCCCCGGGGCCGGCGAGGGCCTTTCTGTGTGGAGTTTGCATGTTCTCCCCGTGTCCACGTGGGTTTCCTCCGGGTGCTCCGGTTTCCCCCACAGTCCAAAGACATGCAGGTTAGGTTAACTGGTGACTCTAAATTGACCGTAGGTGTGAATGTGAGTGTGAATGGTTGTCTGTGTCTATGTGTCAGCCCTGTGATGACCTGGCGACTTGTCCAGGGTGTACCCCGCCTTTCGCCCGTAGTCAGCTGGGATAGGCTCCAGCTTGCCTGCGACCCTGTAGAAGGATAAAGCGGCTAGAGATAATGAGATGAGATGAGAAATAAATGACCAAGTATAATATTTTTGTCTCATTTGTTTAACTGGGTTCTCTTTATCTACTTTTAGGGCTTGTGTGAAAATCTGATGATGTTTTAGGTCATATTTATGCAGAAATATAGAAAATTCTAAAGGGTTCACAAACTTTCAAGCATCACTGTTCGTATCGTTTTGAACAGAGACGTCAAATCTCTAGGCCTGACAAATGATATTGACTTTAGAGGTTTAAACTTATTGGCTAAAAGGGTGATGTTTTGGATCTGTGTCAGTTTAAGTATTGCTACCACAATTGTTCTGGAAAGGGTTAAAGACCAATCATTTATCTTTAACAATTATCCCAGTGCCAAATTACTTGTCTGAAGTGCGCAAAGGTTTAGGCCCAGGTCCTTGGTTGGGTGATTCATTCTGGCGTAAGTCTGTATCTCTTATGCAGTAGCTGCCAAATGGTCTGCTTCATTCAAAGCCTGCATACACATTCACACTGAATAACTAACATTCATGGAACAGGGTTGATACTGACTTGATGCCTGGTGTTTAAGTTAATCAAACATCTTAATACAAAACTTGTTCCTCATTCACACATCAGCTCCCATCTTGATCTCCTTCAAATATTACATTAAGTCTATTCACAGTAGTTGATCCTTCTCGTGATGTCTTCACCATGCTTTGTTAATTAATTGTAGCTGTTAGGGGTAAACAGCTTTTACATGACACCACACAATATAAACTAGGACTGAACCATTTTCTAAATGTAACACTGTCAAACGGCGGACCAGCACCACAGCAGATCATCAGTGTATTAATAATTAAAGTAACGTCTTTACAATTTTATTACCGCAGAGACAGTTTATTAAAATGAAATGGATGGATGGCTAAAAATAAGTGTGTACTTGTGTGTGCCTCTAAATCATACAGCAATGGCAAACCTTAACCTGAAATAATTAAATACAATAAACAAACAAACCAATGAACAAACAAACAAACAAATAAACATTTAAATACATTTTCAATACATTTTGATGGCATTAGTTAAACTAAAATTGAAATACATTTTAAAGGAGATACATTTATAATAAAATAAAAAAAACCATTTAATTAAATAAACAAATAAATAAATAAAGATACATAATTAAATTAAGATATATATTTTTTTTCCATGAGGAAAATCACTTGCATCAGTGTCTTGGAAGGCCTGAGTGTTTGTGTGTCAGATTGTGCTTGGTGCTTTGATAATCATGTATAAGTATTTCTCTGTTGCCTGCAGCAAACATGCAAACACGTTTTATTTATTTATCTCTGTTCATCACAAAAATGATTCCCATATTCAGCCTGCTACACTCAGGATAACAACAGCACCATCAGCGTGCAACCTTTTACTATCTTTTCCTCCTGCAAAAATTTCTTTAGCTAACGACATCCCTGTGTTATTTATTGATTCCCATATTTTATTTATTTATTTACTTGTTGGCAAATAATGGATATTTTATTTGGTTTCAAAACTCCAGTGCACATTTTTCCCCCCTGAAATCAACACAGCCAAGAGTTTTTCAGCATATTTGATACAGTACATTGCTTCATTCGATATGAAGAAATAATCCAGCAGGGAATTTGATTAATATTTACACAACATAGAGGATTTCTAACAACTCAGTTGCATTGTGAACCTACAATATGGAACTATATTGGATTTGATGTGAGTCGAGTAGATTTGGCATGATTAACAGTTTATTACATTTGCATGTGTTTGTTTATAAACAAACAACATTTTGTAGAGATATGAAAGCATATGTTCCTTAATAGTCAAATATACCTCACCGTAATATTCAATGATTTAAACTTGATGATGAGAACTGTGCCGTCAAAAATGTGGTCCCTATTAATAATCCAGATTCACATTTGTCAGGAATATGATAATTACGATTTTCTGTTAGGCATAAATAATAAATAAATTGAGCTGTGAATTCAGTAAAAAAAAACATCCTGTGAATGTCGAGTAGGTTTTTTATGCTTTGTTCTGTCAGGCTGCAAGTTCCTTCCCAGTGTGCAGCTTCGTATGTTTATGCAATGTCACACAAGCAGGAGTGATGTTCTACTGAATTCTGGCATGGCTGTGATTCACGAGGCTGTAGGTAATCGTTGTTTGCCATGCCCACTGATGATGTTGTTAGGTCTACTGTAGCAAGCACGTCAATGGAACTCACTAGAATTGGAATTTTTGTGGCAAACACCAACAAACTGACAAATACGAAACGTCCCAGTGCAGTTATACTAAATATCAGCACTCTTGGACAGTCTCTTGTCCAGTCAAACCAATGGACTGGAACTAACTTTTTCATCTCATCTCATCTCATTATCTCAAGCCGCTTTATCCTGTTCTACAGGGTCGCAGGCAAGCTGGAGCCTATCCCAGCTGACTACAGATGAAAGGCGGGGTACACCCTGGACAAGTCGCCAGGTCATCGCAGGGCTGACACATAGACACAGACAACCATTCACACTCACATTCACACCTACGGTCAATTTAGAGTCACCAGTTAACCTAACCTGCATGTCTTTGGACTGTGGGGGAAACCGGAGCACCCGGAGGAAACCCACGCGGACACGGGGAGAACATGCAAACTCCGCACAGAAAGGCCCTCGCCGGCCACGGGGCTCGAACCCGGACCTTCTTGCTGTGAGGCAACAGCGCTAACCACTACACCACTGTGCCGCCCGAACTAACTTTTTGTGTAATTAAATAAAATAATAAAAATGCTGCATAATAAAATATTTGTCATATAATAAAATATGCCTAAGTCTAATTATTTGCTAGCATATTATCATTGCAATAGGCCTCATTTATCTTTATCTTTATTTTTTTTTATCTTTTTCGTGAAATTGTCTGTCATGTTTTCCTACGCCACACTGAGCTACTAAATATTTTTGCCAGATTTCTTTGTACTCACATTTGTACGTATGTTGGTGGATGCAAATCAGGTGTAAAGTGCAAAGTGCATACAACCCCGATTCCAAAAAAGTTGGGACAAAGTACAAATTGTAAATAAAAACGGAATGCAATGATGTGGAAGTTTCAAAATTCCATATTTTATTCAGAATAGAACATAGATGATATATCAAATGTTTAAACTGAGAAAATGTATCATTTAAAGAGAAAAATTAGGTGATTTTAAATTTCATGACAACAACACATCTCAAAAAAGTTGGGACAAGGCCATGTTTACCACTGTGAGACATCCCCTTTTCTCTTTACAACAGTCTGTAAACATCTGGGGACTGAGGAGACAAGTTGCTCAAGTTTAGGGATAGGAATGTTAACCCATTCTTGTCTAATGTAGGATTCTAGTTGCTCAACTGTCTTAGGTCTTTTTTGTCGTATCTTCCGTTTTATGATGTGCCAAATGTTTTCTATGGGTGAAAGATCTGGACTGCAGGCTGGCCAGTTCAGTACCTGGACCCTTCTTCTACGCAGCCATGATGCTGTAATTGATGCAGTATGTGGTTTGGCATTGTCATGTTGGAAAATGCAAGGTCTTCCCTGAAAGAGACGTCGTCTGGATGGGAGCATATGTTGCTCTAGAACCTGGATATACCTTTCAGCATTGATGGTGTCTTTCCAGATGTGTAAGCTGCCCATGCCACACGCACTAATGCAACCCCATACCATCAGAGATGCAGGCTTCTGAACTGAGTGCTGATAACAACTTGGGTCGTCCTTCTCCTCTTTAGTCCGAATGACACGACGTCCCTGATTTCCATAAAGAACTTGAAATTTTGATTCGTCTGACCACAGAACAGTTTTCCACTTTGCCACAGTCCATTTTAAATGAGCCTTGGCCCAGAGAAGACGTCTGCGCTTCTGGATCATGTTTAGATATGGCTTCTTCTTTGAACTATAGAGTTTTAGCTGGCAACGGCGGATGGCACGGTGAATTGTGTTCACAGATAATATTCTCTGGAAATATTCCTGAGCCCATTTTGTGATTTCCAATACAGAAGCATGCCTGTATGTTATGCAGTGCCGTCTAAGGGCCCGAAGATCACGGGCACCCAGTATGGTTTTCCGGCCTTGACCCTTACGCACAGAGATTCTTCCAGATTCTCTGAATCTTTTGATGATATTATGCACTGTAGATGATGATATGTTCAAACTCTTTGCAATTTTACACTGTCGAACTCCTTTCTGATATTGCTCCACTATTTGTCGGAGCAGAATTAGGGGGATTGGTGATCCTCTTCCCATCTTTACTTCTGAGAGCCGCTGCCACTCCAAGATGCTCTTTTTATACCCAGTCATGTTAATGACCTATTGCCAATTGACCTAATGAGTTGCAATTTGGTCCTCCAGCTGTTCCTTTTTTGTACCTTTAACTTTTCCAGCCTCTTATTGCCCCTGTCCCAACTTTTTTGAGATGTGTTGCTGTCATGAAATTTCAAATGAGCCAATATTTGGCATGAAATTTCAAAATGTCTCACTTTCGACATTTGATATGTTGTCTATGTTCTATTGTGAATACAATATCAGTTTTTGAGATTTGTAAATTATTGCATTCCGTTTTTATTTACAATTTATACTTTTTCCCAACTTTTTTGGAATCGGGGTTGTACATGCCACAGCTCATTTGTTATCAGTGATGTAGACAAAACTCCACCAAAGGAAAAGCTCACAGAGAGAGAGAGAGAGCTGAAACCTCAAAATGAGGACAACATGGCAGAAAAACAAGAATTTCGCACACCCATGAAAATATTGTTGAAAAAACAATTTGTCTGGAGACAATTTACAGAAAAGGTAAATAATGTGTCAATTAAATGATGTGAAAAGATGCCCAATGATGGCACACAACACACGAGGGAGTATATCAGACTGAGACCTACCAAATTAGTCACTTATCGGTCACTTAAAGGGCCGGCTCCCCCTTCCCAGAATCCAATTTGTGTTTTTTGTTTACATGCAGGCCACTGCATTTGACACCTTTCTGTTTTAGCCAGCATGAACTTTTTCAGCAGTTTGTGTTACAGTCGCTCTTCTGTAGGATTGGACCATATGGGCTAGCCTTCATGTCCCATGCAAATCAGTGAGCCTTCGACACCCATGACCCTGTCCCTGGTTCATTGGTTGTCCTTCCTTGGATCACTTTTGGTTGGTACTAGCCACTGCATACCGGGAACACACCACAAGATGTACCATTTTGGAGACGCTCAGACCCAGTTGTTTAGCCATCACAATTTGGCCTTTGTCAAAGTCGCTCAGATCCTTAAGCTTGCTCATTTTCCCTGCTTCCAACACATCAACTTTGAGAGCTGACTGTTATCTCGCTGCCTAATATATCCCACCCCTTGACAGATGCCATCGAAATGAGATAATCAATTCAATTCACTTTATCTGTCAGTGTTTGTAGTTTTATGGCTGATCGGTGTATAAATAGGAGAAGCCATAGCCTAATGGTTAGAGAAACAGCTTTGGGACCAAAAGGTTGTTGGTTTGATTCCCTAGACTGGCTTAAGTGCCTTTGAGCAACTGCTCTGGCAAGAGTAGTGGCATACCTTGTGTCTGATTAGCCAAAGAGAAACAGATGATGCAGTTATCAGTTTGGGCACTGAAACTGACTGGTGTATAAATGCAATATCTATTATGTTGTACATATTATTTGTCTTCAAGGTACACTGTCAAATGTATTTTGCCAACATGTTGTGTACATTACATTAGCTTGAATGCTGTACATACTACAATGTTATAGAAACAATGTTCTAGACACATGACTTTATTTCAAGTCTTTGGAGGACTAAAAGCAATAAAAGAAGACACTTGCGAAATTTACCATTCAATGCATTTTTAATTTATTAAAACACTATAAAACAGTTTTACACTCTCCATGGAGCACTTAAGGAAGAACAATCTGTCCATATACACAAGAGGATAGTAATGAAATTGCCTCTGAAATTCTATGCCTTAATTATTTTTATGGGTCTGTGTAAAAGCCTGGCTCATTCTGGAATTACAGAGAAAATATCAAAACTTTGGGTAGTCTATTCCCAGCTTCATATCTTTATAAATCATAAACTGTGATCTGTCCCAGTCTGAATTGTAATTTTTCAGGAAGTTGACGCTTAATGCCTTTATCCACGCAGAGCAGTTATTTCCACTTTATTTCCACCCCGAAAGAGTGGGGATAAACATGATACGGCACAATGGAGCTTTCTTGTTCACTGCTCATGTCAGTGCAAGAATAAATGTAAAAGAAAAGCAAATGATGTGAAATAGAAGGGCACAAAGCCAAAACGTATCTTATAGACAGTCTCTTGTCTGAAGCTCTGATTTGAGAATGCACAGCATTATTTATTGATTTTTTTTTTCTTCTCCAGTCAAAGAAAGTGTGTGACACTGGTAACAAATTACAAAGGTGTAACAGAGACTGTCCAGAGTCCAACACATGCTGCAGCATTTATCACTGTCAGCCAAGGAACAATTTATTATCAAATACACAAATGATTAATCTGTTGCTTGACACTGAGGCTTTCAGTGCTGCAAGTTAATGAGGATGGCAATCACTGTCATAACAGGCCATTTTATGGAAATCGTGGTGGCCTGCTGCTTATTCATTTCAGCTGCGAGAGACGAAACATCAGGCTGTAGTGCTCCATCACAAATCTGACAGTCTGCTGGCTGGAGGAGTTCATAGTTAAATGTGTCCCCTGAAGTCCAAGCAGCCAACATCTGACTGTGCGTCCATTCTTCCATCTGCATTCTCTTTTTCATTTTCTTTGGTTGCATGAGTGTGCGTGTGCCTGCGTTTATAAACCTGGTTATTATTGTTTTGCCCAAGTGCTACACAGCCCCCTCTGGCTTAAAGCCTCCTCCGTAATGGGGCTCAGACTCCCTGAAGTGTATTCAGTTTGTTTCCGAGGGTTAGTTATATGGGTAGCTGTGGACTCTGTCACAAGTGGTCCTGATAAGCCTTCCAAAACTGTGATTTTTTTTTTTAAGTCTTATTAGTGAATGTACAAGTTTGCTTGTTAGCTTGTTTTTATACATGCTGTTGTATGGTGGCATTAATTAACTTCATTCATCCTTGCTTGCGTGTGTGATTTTCTAAGCACTACTTTATGTATCTTTTCAGGCTCAGGACTCATTAGCTGAACTGTTTGTCCAAGCAATAATTTCTGCTTATAAATTGGGTCTGCTCATATCAAAGTAATATGAGTAGTTTAAAAGACATTTCAAACTTTTACCACAAACAATTATTGCAGTTGTAAGCAGCACACGTTATATTCATCATATGTGCTTGGGCTCCTTGCTATTTAAAAAAAAAAAAAAAATTGTCTATATTTTATTAGCCTTGTAGTGCAAGTATAAAAGTAGTCTTGGCATCAGTTGCAATGCCCACACGCCATGGAACATCTGATATAGTTTGTGCATATTTGAACAAGTGAAGAATGAAAAAAGTTTTCAAACATTTCTCATGCCGCGCCTGCTTGAAATAATTAATGGTTTGCCACTAGGGTGACACGGTGGTGTAGTGGTTAGCGCTTTTGCCTCACAGCAAAAAGGTCCTGGGTTCGAGCCCAGCGGCCGGCGAGGGCCTTTCTGTATGGAGTTTGCATGTTCTCCCCGTGTCTGTGGGGGTTTCCTCCAGGTGCTCTAGTTCCCCCCACAGTCCAAAGACATGCAGGTTAGGTTAACTGGTGACTCTAAATTGACCGTAGGTGTGAATGTGAGTGTGAATGGTTGCCTGTGCCTATGTGTCAGCCCTGTGATGACCTGGCGACTTGTCCAGGGTGTACCCTGCCTCTCGCCCATAGTCAGCTGGGATAGGCTCCAGCTTGCCTGCGCCCCTGTAGAACAGGTTAAGCGGCTACAGATATGGATGGATGGATGGTTTGCCACTAGAATAAGACAATTTCAGGCTTGAAATGGTAAAACACTGGATATAGAAATAAGCCTATTAATGTTAGGTTTGTTTAAAAGCAATCCAATAAAGAGACTTGTGTATAATTTTCTGTATTTAACATGTTTTTACTTCCTATGAAGTAATATATATATATATGAGTGATTCCACGCTTATGGGTACTGAAATGGGGACATGAACTTATTTTTAAAAATTCACCTAAAACCATTTTTTTTTTACCATCAGGTCACAAAACATGTAATCTTTAATGAATGATATGTTAAAAGATAACTTTAATTTTCTGAGATGTAATAAAAACATATTTATATGCCAAAGTCAGAACGTAACAGAAGTGTTGTGGACATATATATTCTCAATTTTAACAATGTAGAATTACTTTTTGAAACATAGGAAGGTGATGTTTTAGCAAATATAATTAATAAACATGTGTAGTAGAATAAAAATACACATTCTTTCAATAAGATTAACATGGTATATAGCTAGATTGTAATTAATTTGTAACAGACGCGAGATGGACAATCGTAACAGAAGTAATGTAACAGACATCATTTTGGAACTCATAGGCTTGACTTTGGCATATAAATATGTTTTTATTACATCTCAGAAAATTAAAGTTATCTTTTAACATATCATTCATTAAAGATTACATGTTTTGTGACCTGATGGTAAAAAAAGAAATGGTTTTAGGTGAATTTTTAAAAATAAGTTCATGTCCCCATTTCAGTACCCATAAGCGTGGAATCACTCCTATATATATATATATATATATTTTGCAATGCACTTTTCTGGCCATAAACCACAGGATCTTAAATGTGGTTCTAAGCTTTTTCCATGTGCGTGCACTCATATGAAGCTGTTGATCATGTTTTAAAAAGTTATTAGGTAAGTAATGATGGGATGATGGCATGCAACCTGATGCAAAATAAAAATAAATAAATAAATAAATAAATAAAATAAAAAATTACCATAACCACCCTAAAGTTGATTATTTTCACAATAACACAGCATGTCCTGAAGTGTTTATCTCTCTGATACCGCCACAATTTATTAAAACTATCAGTGTTTAATGCAGCTTGTCTTCTTACCAAGCAAGTGCAACACTATCCAATGGTCACATTTATTAATGAACCATACCAGACTATCTAGCAAATGCAAGAATTCTGACTTGTGAGACTATAGAAGCAAAAATAAAGAAGCAAGCACTGGATACAAAACATGCTTTGGCTGACTGACTATGTGAGGAATAAGTGGAAAATTTTGTAAATTTGAATTTTCACTGAGGAATTGGATTAAAAGTCATGCATATATGATTATTAGTGTTATCATGTACAAAATTACTTTGCAAGTGAATGGGCTCTTAAAATGTGTATTACTTTATAAAAAGTGCCAACCCTGACATCCTTGCTTGCCATGTGGAATAATTTGTACTGTTGATCAGTGAAGAACATTGCTGCAATTGCATCATGGTTGCGAGAGTCTAGAATATCCTTTTTCTTATTAATCTTGAACATTTCATAGCTTGATGTATCATGGATTCAAGCCCTACCAGGAACCAGAAAGTTTATGCTGCTGATGCCCTTGAGAGACAAAACCCTTAGAGGTCTCATTTTCTCAGTGCTTGTCTAACCCTATTTTATGGCGACACCAGGACATTTCTGTAATGATTGCATTCTGAAATAAACAATGAGCTGGAACGCAAGTAATGTAAACCCCATTTACACTCGGTTATTTCATGCATTTTGAGGATCAGGATTATATCCAGATTGATATACAGTATAAATGAAAAATATAAACATAAATGCACCCAAGACACATTTGCAACAGATTTAACAGATCAGATCCCTCAGGAGGTGGATAGGTCTGTGGTAGTAAATATACTGTATCAAGTCATGAATGTCACGTCAACTCTGATGACGACGGTCGGTGGTAGGGATGTCTTGCGCAGGAATGGGCTGCAAGGCCAGCAGCAGAGGCATGTGGTCTAAAACAGATTTGGCATTTAAATGCTGTCTCATCTGCAGACTCTGGCACCTTTCTCCAAAGGCGGGCCTGGTTAATCTTGTAGCATCTGTTCTGCTCAAAAAATATATTGTATATACATATATTATGTATGTATCAGAAAATAAATTCCAAGACTTGTTTTGGAATTAACAACAAAACTAAATTACCATGCAAGCTGACCCACTCCCTCACTGACCCACTGTCTCAGGAGGCTAGTAGTTCATGGTCTCTTCTTGTAGCATGCACTTGTGAGGTGAAGCAAAGGGCAGTGCCACTGTCACTGTGATGGGGAGGTCACGTATGTGACAGCCCCCCTGAGATAAAGCTTTATTAATAGCAATACTGTGGAATATAAATAAAAATATAGCTCCCAAGTTGCAGTAGACATTACTACAAAAAATATTATTCAAACTGTTTTTATTTTCCCCTAAAATGCTTAATACATTAGCAACTCATTGCCGCTTCTCAGTTCTTAGAATGAGCGAAATGTAGACCACTTCTTTCCATCATTTGCACAACTAATATGTTGAAAAAAATGGTAGTTTGCTGTCCTGCCTGGTGCGTCAATTGACCTATCATTTGTATGTAGATCAATTTCAACCCACCATCTTTACTGTGCTTCTGGTATGTTTCACCCAAGGCAATTAGTATGTACAGTATATTGAATGGCATACAGATGGGTGACAAAGGAGAAAACAGTGGTTCTGTTATGCTGTGGGGTGCATTCATTTTTGCTGAAACGCTTTGGGTGTACTTGGAGTGAAGCATCACAGCTAATCAGGAGAAATTTCTTCGTGTTGATCATCTTCATTTGATGAAGAAGTATTTCTACCCTGATCCGAGTGGTCTCTTCACCAATGACATTATCGCCCCACCCACAGATTCATCCTGATTTGATAAGGATGAAAATGATGTAAATTATATGCTATGACCTGCACAGTCAGCAGATCTCAACCCAACTGAAGACCTCTAGGAGATTTTAGAGCCATGTGTAAGTGTGCACTCTCCACCACCACCATCAAAACACCAACTGATTCATCCAGTTAATACAGTTCAGGAGTCTCGGAGACTCAATCTTAAAGCATACTGAAGCTGTTCTGGTGGCAAAATGTGGCACAACACCTTACTAACACAGTTTGTGTTGCTTTTTTTTCTTTACTTTTTTTTAATTTATCTGTCACATGTCCATTTCTCATCAGTTATGGTTGTATTGAATATAGGGAGTTACAGTACACCACAGTGCAATGGAATTCTTTAATCTGATTGGTCAAGAATAGCCCTGTGATAAATTGGCTACCTGCCCAAGGTATACCCTGCCTCTTGCCTGAAGTCAGCTGGGATTGGCTCCAGCTTCCCCGAGACCCTGCCAGCTAAGCATTAAAGATAATAGATGGCTGGATGACTGGCTGGATGGATGGATGGATTGGTCAGAAGGTTTTTTCAGCAGCTCTGATAGTAGATTACAAGTTTATATTAATGTTTATATAAATTACAAGTTTATATTAATGTGTTCATTCTAATATGTTATCTTTCTATATTAAAAGAAAAGGGTGGTAACAGTATTGCCACTTACACCACCAAATATTCATTCACTTCATTGCCCCAAACATTTTATTCCTTATACATAATACTTCACATCAAAAATTCAAAGTACAGAACAATGCAGAAAGGGAAAGACCTCCTGACGATTCCTATCATTAAAAATCCAGAGCTCATACTGAGATGAGAAGAGTTGTTCACCTTAGTGTCTGGCTGACCTATGCTGCTCAGGGACCTTTTAATGGTCTAACAGACATTGGAATCGACCCTCTCGACTTTACTTGTTGTCATGCAGAGAAGACATAGTATACGTATATACAGTGCCCTCCATAATTATTGGCACAACTTGTAAAGTTTAGTAAAAAAGGGTTAGAAAAAATCCACCTTTTGGTGAAGTAGCTTCATCTCAGACTGAAAAAAAAGAGAAAAATCCAACCTTTAACTGAAATAATTTTATTCAGAGAAAAGCAAATCCCTCATCAAGAAATAATTATTTTCAACAAAAACACATTGTGCCACTATTATTGGTAGCCTTGGAACTTACAGTGAACACAATGTAACTGAAGCATGTTTCCCATTTAAATTGTACATTTTTGAGTTGATTGGAGTGTGTAGGAACTTTCAAGCTATAATCCTTGACTTCCTGATTAACTGGGGTACAAATATGAGGTGACACAGAGGCCAAATTCCCTTCGTCATCCATCAACATTGGAAAGATCAGAGAACACACAAACCATGTTCATTGATTTCCTGGTTTCCGTCCTCTTTGTAACATAAAATCATGCAGTGTGTTTGTCAAGTGATGGAGATAATGGACTCATGGAGAGGCATAGAAACATTTAAATCCCACTGAAGATGCCATCCCAGCGGGCCGTTCCACTCTGCCTCCCTGCAGTTGCAAACATACCAGTCCAACCAGGGTTGAGTGTCACAGCCGAGTAGTAGAGCACTATGCTTAATCCTGAACTGGAGGGTGAGTTGCACTGCCCTGAGAGTGTACTCTGATTGCAGCCATGAAGTGGAATTAATGCTGGGAAGATCCATAAAATGCTGGAACTGGAGACTGAAGCATTTTCAATTTCTTTCTTTCACTGAAGAGGTGAGGAGTCATGAGAGAGTAGTTGATAATTACAGTGCAGACACCGATGGTTTTTTTTCTTTTAATTTCCCCTCATTTTCTCCCTAATTTGGTCTTGACCAATTCCCACCCATCAGCCAGCTCTCCCCTATGACAGCTACTGAACAGAGAGGGTGCATGTACTTCTTCCAAGACACATGAAGCACAGCACAACTAGATTTTTTTCAAACTGCTGCTCATACTGTTTCACAGGTCAGTATAACACACTCAAATGAAAATGCTAGCTGCCGTCTTCTGCATACATGAACTCACAGACAGCCATGATTTTCTATCAGTTTTCTCTCTTGGACTCCTGGCCCCTGAAGGCCATGGTATTATCAGGATTTGAACTTGCAATCTTTGGATGATAGGGCGAATGATTTTCTGCTCACCACTCAGAATCCCAGAAACTTGATATAGCGTATATATCACTTGCATCAATGTCCATTTATTTCTTTATCATTTTTGTTTGTTACTTTTAATGCAGTTATACAAGAGGTTATCTCATATGGACTCTCTGTAAAACAGGTAATAAATTGTACTTCCACTTCATGTTCCTTCACTGGGGTAGGACCCTCAAGTGTACAAGGCTCTAAATTACTATAAAAGCTAATTAAAAAGGTACAAGACTGGTCCTTAAGGTCCAATTATGTACCATAAATCATTTTAACTATAAAATATACTCAGATTTACCATGAAATAGATACACACTAAAGGTACAAAAGATTTATCCTTGAGGATACAACCTCAATGACAAGGAAAGGCACCCTTAGAGAGAGTAGAGTTTCCCTGAGACTGAGCTTGCCAAGCAAAAATAGTGGGCCAAAAATTACCATAACATCTTAGCTTGAATAAGTCCACCAGAATCCACTGGAAATGTTTTCTTTTGTGTTTTCTCAGCCTGTGCTTTAGCAGCTCAAAACCACTGTTCATGAAAAACACATTTAGTGCCAAGCTAAATCATTAAGACAGTTATGAAATAATCTCAGAATCTAGCACTGGAGCTTGACTTGATTTAGAATGGCAGATGATTGATCTGTTCCGATGCTCGTTCTTATTACGAATCAGTGTAATTGAAGCTGAGTGATGTTTAAAGTGACACCCAATGGCAAAGTAGTGCAAACGGTTTCAATATTTAAAATGAAGATTCCTGTTCAGCTACATCTGCTTGGCTTTGTCTATTTGGTCAGGTTCTTATCCTGCTCATTTGCTGAAGTAGCTTTGTGACAAAGGCAACATAAGCATTTTGGGGAAGTCACACTGTTTGTATAGACTGATAATTTTACAGTGAAGTGATGTGTGATAGTGACAGTCGTATGCATCCGCTCTCTCTTTATTATGAACCCTGAGGGACATCACTTTGTCAGTTAGAGGCATGATTTGACAGCACAGTATAAAGCAAACAAATAAAGGCAGTGTGTCAGGTTTAGGTAGGGGTGTGTGTGTGTGTGTGTGTGTGTGTATGCATGCACACATGCCTTGGTGCAACTATTCCTCTACAATACTGTAGTCATAAGTGGCATGCATAATTAACAGAACACTATTAAATATAAACTATATACATAGTTCAGTTAGGAAGACGATGACTGGATTGAGAATTTTCTGGTCTTTCACTGTCCAGTGAGTCTGTATTCACTGTAGCCTTAGATTCTTGTTCTTGGTTGAAAGGACTGGAACTTGATCTCGTCTTCTGCTGTTGTAGCCCATCTCTGTCAAGGTTTGGCATGTTGTTCATTCTGAGATGCTTTTCTACTAATGACAATTCTAAAGAGTGCTTATTTGCGTTACTATCAGCTTGAACCAGTCTGGCCATTCTCCTCTGACCTCTGGCGCCAACATCTTGGACATGCCATAGTTAAATTCTGATCCCATTCTCATCTTTGATGTGAACATGAACTGAAGCTTCAGTCCTGTACCTGCAAGATTTTATGTATTGTGCTGCTGCCACATCATTGGCTAATTGGATAATTGCATAATTGCATGAATATGCAGGGTTACAAGTACAAAACTTCAACTGTACAAGCAAAGTGCTTCTGAGGCTGTAGGAGGTAAATCCAGGAGATATTTCAAATGTCAAGATATGACATTCATTCACTGTAGATCCAAAGTTGTGAGATCATAGATGAACTCTTTTTCCTTATGTTTCCTCACTTCATTACTCCCAAATTAAAATATCGCAATGCAAACAGAGATGTTATTAATGCTATGCCCATTGCTGTTGACATGTCTCACCACTGGCAAAGACAAATGCATCATTCTGATCATACAAGGGTGCTCAAAAGATGGTCAGCCAATCTTCTCTTGGTTTCTCTGCTATACTGACTGCATTTCTTACAGGAAAGATCATTTAGAGTCATTGATTTGCATGATTGATTTTATTAATAAATTTGCATGCAGAACATTTAGAATGGATTTTATATACAAGTGCATCTCAAACAATTAGAATATCGTGAAAAAGTAATTTTTTTGTAATTTAATTCAAAAAGGTAAACTTTCATATATTTTATGTTCATTGCACGGAAAGTGAGGGCAGCATGGTGGTGTAGTGGTTAGCGCTGTCACCTCACAGCAAGAAGGTCCTGGGTTTGAGGACCTCCTTTCTGTGTGGAGTTTGCATGTTCTCCCCGTGTCTGCGTGGGTTTCCTCTGGGTGCTCCGGTTTCCCCCACAGTCCAAAGACATGCTGGTTAGGCTAACTGGTGGCTCTAAATTGACCATAGGTGCGAATGAGTGTGAATGGTTGTTTGTCACTATGTCAGCCCTGTGATGACCTGGCGACTTGTCCAGAGTGTACCCTGCCTCTCGCCCATAGTTAGCTGGGATAGGCTCCAGCTCACCTGCGACCCTGCACAGGATAAGCGGCTACAGATAATGGATGGATGGATGGATGCACGGAAAGTGAAATATTTCAAGCCTTTTTTGTCAGCCTATCCCAGCTGACTATGAGCGAGAGGAGGGGTACACCCTGGACAAGTCGCCAGGTCATCATAGGGCTGGTTTGGGATCCTTTACTATGAATTACTGCATCAATGCAGCGAGGCAATGCTGAGGTGTTATTGAAGCCCAGGTTGCTTTGATAGCAGCCTTCAGCTCATCTGTATTTTTGGGTTGGGTGTTTCTTATCTTCCTCTTGACAATACCCTATAGATTCTGCCTGGGGTCCAGGTCAGGTGAGTTGGCTGGCCAATCAAACACAGTAATATCATGGTCAGCAGACTATTTGGTTGTTGTTTTGGCACTGTGGGCAGGTGCCAAGTCCTGCTGGAAAAGGAAATCAACATCTCCATAAAGCTTGTCAGCAGATGGAAGCATGAAGTGCTCTAAAATCTCCTGGTAGATGGCTGCGTTGACTTTGGACTTGATAAAACATAGTGGACCAACACCAACAGATGACATAGCACCCCAAATCTTCACAGACTGCGGAAACTTCACACTGGACTTCAAACACCTTGGATTCTGTGCCTCTCCACTCTTCCTCCAGACTCGAGGACCTTGATTTCCAAATGAAATGCAAAAAATGATTAACTAGTAGCTAATGTTTTATGAAACCAGTGAATTTGTCATTGGACCACTAAGCAACAGTCCAGTTCTTTCTCTCCTTAGGCCAGGTAAGATGCTTCTCACATTGTCTCTGGTTCAGGAGTGGCTTGATATTAGGAATGTGACAGTTGTAGCCCCTTTCCTGAAGACGTCTGTGCGTGGTGGCAGCCTCAGTCCACTCCTTGTGAAGCTCTCCCAAGTTCTTGAATCGACTTTTCTTGACAATCCTCTCAAGGCTGCGGCCATCCCTGTTGCTTGTGCACCTTTTCCAGCCAGCCTTTTCAGCAATGACCTTCTGTGGCTTACGCTGACTGTGGAGGGTGTCGATGATCATCTTCTGGACAACTGTCAAGTCAGCAGTCTAAATTTTTTGCACTGTAGAAGATAATTACCAAAATTAAAACAGCAAAATGCTTGAAACATTTTAGTTTACATGTAATGAGTCGAGAATATATTAAATTTTCACTTTCTGAAATAATTGCTGGAAAATGAACTTTTTCTCAATATTCTAACTGTTTGAGATGCACTAGTATACCTAATGACATTCACTGGTTTCATAAAACATTAGCTACTCGTTAATCATTGAGGTTTTTCTCTTTTTTTTCATTCATTAGTGATTTATCTCACTTTGTTCAAATCCAAGGGTGGCACAGTGGTGCAGTGATTAGTGCTGTTGCCTCCACTGGATCATCACCTTGTCGTGGTATGGGGGCTTGCGTGTCTTGATGACCCTGAGAGCTATGCTGTAGATTCAATCATATTGGATAGGTTGAGGGGTAGAGACCAGACTAAGATGATCCCTGGTTCTTCAGGTTGGGGGTTGGGCATAGGGTGAAAAACCCCATCCCATAATAAACTGTAGAGGATCTTCAGATCTACAGTGGTCCCCAGAGGTCAAATGTGCAGGCTTACATGGAGTGACACACCCTGCATTGACCAACCACTGTCCCACTGCCTTGTGGGTAAGTCGAGGATGACAAAGGCTAGGGGAGCACACCCTGAGAGAAAAGCAACGTGTGTGGCGGTGTGCGACAAGCGGTTCTCCAAAAGACTGGAGTTCCGGCAGCCTCCTGCAGCTGTGGAAGAGTGCTGGTCATCTTGGGCTTTCCCTTGCCACCAGGTCCCACCCTCTCATGGTGAAGAAGTGCTGCTGGGACATGTGCACCCCCAACGGCACTCTAAATAATGTCTCTGTGCAGGTATCCACCTCTGCCTCGGTGAGACCAGCAGCTGGAAACGGAAAGTCTGGTGGCAATAGGGTGTCTGGTGATGGGAGCAGGTTTGAATGCACTGGAAGCTCCTAGTCAGATCCCTGCATGCCAGTGACACAAGGCTATTTATGGTCGCCAGCAGCTGGGCTGAATGGCAGCTGCTCTCAGCAGACCCCTGTGTGACTGAGCAGCCCTATTTAGGAGCCACACTGCTCACCCCAAGTGGGGAGGGGCCTAGAAAAGGTGGCCTAAACATTGCCCACTCAGAGTATCCTGGATAGGCTACTGCACCTATCGGGACATTCCACTCTGCAGTCGAAATAAATGCAAGAAAACTGTCCCTCTTAAACTGGCAACATGGAACATTCAAACCCTGCTGGACGCCAATGACGAAAGACCTCAACAAAGAACTGCACTCATTGCAGTGGAACTCAACCACTACAACATTGACATTGCCGCTCTGAGTGAGACAAGGTTCCTGGATGAAGGCTCCCTGAAGGAGGACACCTACACCTTCTTCTGGAAGGGATACCCTGCAGGAGGACAACACCAGCATGGTGTAGGACTTGCAATAAAAAATAGCCTCCTACCAAGACTCACTGAAACACCGATTGGCATAAGCGAAAGGCTCATGTCACTCAGGATCCCTCTGGCTAAGAAACGCTATGCTACCCTCCTAAGTGCCTATGCACCAACACTACCATCAGGGGATGACATGAAGGACCGCTTCTATCAATCACTAGATGAGGCTCTCTGTTGTATACCCAAGGATACAACAAGATCCTTTTGCTGGGCGATTTCAATGCTAGAGTGGGGAAAGACAACAAGGTATGGAGTGGTGTCATTGGTGGGCATGGCATTGGTCATGTCAATGCAAACAGTCTGCATTTGCTAAGCCTCTGTGCTGAGCATAGCCTGACCATCATAAACACACTCTTCCAGCTCAAAAATAAACACAAAACATCCTGGATGCACCCACGCTCCAAACATTGGCAACTGCTGGACTACATCATTGTGAGACGGTCTGAGATAAAAGATGTCTTACTCACTCGTGCAATGAGAGGCACTGATTGCTGGACAGATCACCGGCTCATCATGACCAGGCTCCTGGTGAACGTATGCCCTGCTGTCCATCTCCAGAAGCCAAGAAAGAAGAAGCTGGACTGTATCCAGCTAGAAAAGGCTGAGATCCGGAACAGCTGCCGTCTCGCTCTGGCTGAAAACCTGGAAGACATTGAGCTTCTCCTGAGCACAGATGACTCCATAGATGAGAAGTGGTCTTCTGTGAGCTCTAGACTCTAGCTTCCCAATCCATCGGGTACAAGGGCAGAAAGAAACAGGATTGGTTCAGTGACAACACGGGCACAATAACTTCCATACTGAAAGGCATGCAAAAAGAGAGAAATCTTTATCTTTATTTTCATACTAAACACTAAAATTTACAAATAACAAAAACATAAAACAGACAAATAGTATGATGCTGCCTAGAAATAACTGAAAAGCTAATCGAGCTAGGCAGCAAATCTTTTTATAATTAATTGAAAAAGTCAAACAAGGCACAAATACAATCAAACATTGACAAAAAAGGGAAAAAAACCCAATAAGAAATAAAAATGAAGATGCAAAAACATAAAAACCTAAAAAAAAAAAGCACATAGTGCTGTCCTCACAAATCCTACATCAACTGCTCTCCGGCAAAAATGGCGAGAATCCAGGAGAGAGGTGCAGTCAAGATTGCGTGCCCTGCAGAATGAGTGGTGGATATCAAAGGCAAATGAAATACAATCTCATGCTGACAGAAATGATATGCACAACTTTTATGATGCAGTGAAAACGATCTCTGGCCCAAGATACTGCTCCATCTCCCCCCTGAAGTCTGGCGATGGTACCACCCTCATAAAGGACCAGAACCTGATCTCAAAAAAGGTGGGCAGAGCACTTTCAAGCTCTGCTGAACCAATCCTCCCCAGCAGATCTCTCAGTCCTGGATGAACTACCTGTCCGCCCCACCATCCAAGACCTTGACAATCTACCAACCCTTGAAGAGGTTCATCGTGCAGTAAGGTTGCTAAAGAACAACAAGACCCCTGGCCCTGACAACATCCCTGTGGAGATCTTCAGACAGGGAGGCTACTGTACCTCTGCACCCATGCACTTTTCCTCTTTATCTCACACGTATGGAAGACCGAAACTGTCCCCCAGCAGTGGAAGGATGCTAACATCATCCCCATATACAAAGGCAAAGGAGACAAGTCCCTCTGTGGCAACAGCCATGGCATATCACTCCTGGCTGCTGCTGGAAAAGTCCTGGCCAAAGTTATGCGACAGAGGCTGGTGAAAAACATCTCAGAGGAGCTACTGCCTGAGTCTCAGTGTGGGTTCAGGAGAAACAGGAGTACTGTGGACATGGTATTCACAGCAAGACAACTCCAGGAGAAGTGTAGGGAGCAACATCGAGACCTCTTCAAAGGCTTTCGACACAGTCAACAGGGAGATCCTATGGAAAATCCTTCTGAAGTTTGACTGCCCACGAAGGTTTGTTAACATCCTCCAGCAGTTTCATGAAGGCATGATGGCACGTGTGACCATTGGAGGCCAGGAATCCGAGCCATTCAGGGTGTGCGCTGGTGTATGTCAGGGGTGCATCCTTGCTCCAGTTCTTTTTAACATTTTCCTCCTGTGTGTGACACTACTGCTCCACAAGGACATCGAGAGAGACAGCGGAATTACCTTGGACTTCAGACTTGACAGGAATCTGTTTAACATCCGAAGGCTCCAAGCAGCCACAAAAACAACATCTGAGCATATCATTGAGCTACAGTATGCCGATGACTGTGCAGTCGTGGCCCATACACCAGAAGCACTGCAAGTCACCCTTGCAGCTGCTGCAAAGGCATATGGCAGGATGGGGCTTTCCATAAACGTGGCCAAGACTGAAGTAATATGCTAGTGGGCCTCTGCTCTTCCACTCCATTCACCAACCTTCACCGTCTCCGACAAACCACTTACAATAGTGGAATCCTTCAAATACCTGGGCAGTTTCCTCTCTGATGACTCCAGCATCGACAGAGAGATACAAAACGGGATTAAACATGTGTCATCTTCCTTTGGCAGACTCAGAAAAAGGGTCTTCCAAAATAAAGACCTCAAAATCCACACCAAAATATCAGTCTATCTGGCAGTTGTCATCACAACTCTCCTCTACACCTGTGAGGCGTGGACCCTGTACAGTCGCCACCTCAAGATGCTTGAGGCTTTCCATATCAGATGCCTCCAATGCATCCTGGGAATAACCTGGAGTGACCAAGTGCCCCATACTGAAATCCTCTGCAAGACCAACTGCGTCAGTATGGAGGCCATCATCACCCAGCACCAACTTCGCTGGCTCGGTCACATCATCAGGAAGGAATGCCTACCTCACAAGGTGCTGTATGGCCAGCTACATGTTGGCCACTGCCTGGCAGGGGGCCAGAAAAAACGTTACAAAGACCAACTGAAGACGACTAAGAAAACGTGTGGTTTGAACCCAAGCCAGCTGGAGGACATTGTCACCCAACGCTTCATCTGGCAGCAGCTCTGGCAGCAAGGGGTGCAGAAGCTCGAGGAGGACCGAGGAGACCAATGGACCAGGAGACGCTTGAAGAGACATGAAGCCAGTTCCACACCCATACCCCCAGTCAGTGCCCTTAAGTGTTCTGTCTGCGGCAGGCAGTGTGGCTCACGGGTTGGACTTTATAGTCACATGAGAACTCACAAGTAGCAGAGGCAGGATTGTCATCATTGGATACAACAGACATCCTTAAGCAAGTAAGTGCCTCACAGCATTAAGGTTCTGGGTTTGAAATTCATGGCTGACTGGGGTCTTTCTGTGCAGAGTTTGCATGTTTTCCCCGTGCCCACAAGGGTTTTATCCCACAGTCCAAAGACATGCAGATTAGGTAAACTGGCTACTCTAAACTGCCCACATGTGAGTATGAATGGTTATTCATCTCTGTGTTAGCCCTGTGGTAGATTGGCTACCTGCCCAGGGTGTACCCCACCTCTCACCTGAAGTCAGCTAGGATTGGCTTCAGATTCCCCTGCGACCCTGATAGATAAGTGGTATAGATAATGAATGGATCAATGGATTTAAAATCCTAGCTAATTATAAGCACTAAGAAAAGCAAGGGAATTATATGACTTTCTGAAAAAAAAACCCACAAAAAAACCCACACAGGAATAATGCTTACTGTTTGAATGTATCCCAGTGCAGCAGCAACATCTGTTAACAATTCTGCCTTGGGCTGAAAATAGATGTAATGGTGCCTTCACATTGATCGGTCTTGTTTCTCACTTGTCAAGTTGCAAGTGCATCGCTAATTGTACCTTGTTAGAAAGGCTGATCTATTTAGGTAACATTTCTGAGTAACTCTTTATTTGAAGGGTCCCTACAGCAGGCCATCATACCTTCATTAACACTGCATAAATATTTTATTAACCAGGGGTAATGATTTGTAATCCCACTATATGGTCTCACCCAGAAGAGGATGGGTTCCCTTTTGAGTCTGGTTCCTCTAAAGGTTTCTTACTCATGTCATCTCAGGGAGTTCCCCCCTCACCATTGTCACCTCTGATGTTATCATTATGATCTAAATCTAAATCTGTCAGGATGCTTTATGACAATGTCTATTACTAAAAGTGCTAGATTAAAAACCTTGAATTGAATTGAATCCAAAGAATAGTCTGAAGAACATACAATTCTAACAGGGATAAACAAGGCTAGAGGAATTGGCAAGACTTCATAAAGAGACATGACATGAAATGGTAAAACAAACAGGAACTCAGGAGAGACTGACCTCTGTTAGCATGGAGAGGTAATGTCCAGAGCTGTTGTTATTCCAAGAACGGAGCTTCTACATCAGGCTAATGCCAAACTCCATAAAATATGCATATAGAGATAGGTCTGTTTGTGAATTATTGAAAAAAAAAAAACAGTCCCCATGTCTTCTTACCCTTTGGGAGGTGTAGATACTGTACTTAGATTTTTATAGAAGCATGTGTCCAAATGCTGGAACTTAAGTTATGCTAGTTTGTTTGCATTCAAAACTATTATGAAGCACTGAAACCTCTGTCATTGCTTCTGTGAACCCTTCTACTTTCTTTGATGGATAATATGACAGGTTACCCTGCATTGCCACTAGCAAGCAAAAGGCAACATTTGAATTGAGGGTTTCTCAATTCAATGCAGTTTATGTCATGTACAGTAGCAAAGATTGCTGGTGCCTCTGGTGAATGTATATAGCTAGTGCTAGATTGCTTTGCTAATCTGCCAACAAACCTAGTACGAAGTCTGGTATGTAATTTGAAAATGAAACAACCAATTGTCACACTGAGAAGCTATATAGGTAATACTGTTTCTCAACAACAACTGTGGTCCACAACAGAGGTCCACAACAGACTACAAATGGCATAGGCCAGGGGTTCTCAACGTCTTCTGCTTCGAGGCCCGCCTATTCATACTTGTAACAAGTCGGGGCCCATTAAAAAAGATCCCCAATTATTTTGGCTCATCTATTCTATTAGAATCTTATAACCTATTGTAAAGTGTATTAATGGAATGCAACATCACTCCCTGTTACAGATGGGAGCCCAGGAATTAAATAAACACAATAAAAACACTGTTTTTAATTGTAGGTATTGTATTTAAAACCGTTTGGATGTGCCAGAAGCCAACATAAAACCATGCATGGGGGGCATTCTCACTCAAAAGGGATTAATGATCCAAAAATGGAGTCTGGTCCATTAACACAAGAACTTACTGTCATGTTTGTGTACAGCAAACAAGCAAGTTATTAAAAGAAGTACACTCAAAAGAAGTGGATATAGAAACCACTCAATGGGATTAGAGCCTTACACACTAACAAAGAAGGATTTTTCCTATGAGTTGGAAAATTATCCATCCGTTGAGTTCCCCGACATCTCAAACTACCTGGTGCTGCAGACATCGTTCTCTATGGACACAGAGATGAAAACCTGGAAGAGCATGGAGGAGTACAACTTTTTACATGTGTCTGGGTTAAAGATCTGGGGATCAGGACACTACAAGATAAACGGCAGTAGACAGATCTAAGTGCAGGAAGAGTGTTTATTAGCAGGTGTGATATTTAAGTCAAGTCGAGTTTATTTGTATAGTGCTTTTAACAACAGACATTGTCGCAAAGTATCTTTACAGAACACTGAAGACTTTAAACATGAGCTAATTTCATCCTTAATTTATCCCCAATGAGGATAAATTATCTGTGGCGACAGTGGCAAGGAAAAACTCCCTCAGGTGACATGAGGAAGAAACCTTGAGAGGAACCAGACTCAAAAGGGAACCCATCCTCATTTGGGTGATGACAGATAACCTGATTATAAATAACTCGCAACTGTGTCCTATATAGTCACAAAGTATAACTGTGTAACCAGGAAAATCATTATAGTTTTAACATGAAGTCTGTTTTGTTGAAGTTATAAACTGTTTGTTGATGGAAACTTGAGTGCTGAACTGTTCATAACAACTGCAGTCCTAAAGTTAGCAAGTCAATTGTAGTCCTCAGCCATAAATGCATTACTGTAAGTGTCCAGAGCCATCTTACAAGTTTTTTTTTTTTCAAAAGTAAAACCGAAAGCAGAGTATTTAAACGGTGTTATAAACATGGCTAAAAACAAATGGGACAGTGATAATGATAATACTTTGCAAAGCCTCTGTGAAAATGGCTTCCGTATTTGCACGTACTGATTGCACTCAAATCAGTATCAGGTGTTCTCCATAATGACTGGGTCCCAATCGCGTGCACAACGCGCACCGTGAGCATGCGAGCTGCACCAGGCTCAAGCATGCGAAGGTGTGACAGTCAAGTGTTCACCTGCTGTGTGACCACAACTTTTAGCTCCCGTGTATATCGCCATCAAAATGCCACATTTTCATAGATAACCCATCGCAAAGAATTGCGAGCTGTAGTGTGACCATAGCTTAATGAGGCGGCTGTGACAGATGTGACCCAGCAATTGTACCCTAAAAATTAGCTTCAATTTGAAAAAAAACATTTGCAGCCCTCTAGATGCCACTAATGGGACATGGTCCAGTGGTTGAGAAACACTTGCTTGTGTGGTTACTGTAAGAATTCAGATCTACCAGTGCCTCCAGTTTAGCCAAAGCATTCACAGTTGATCCTTGTAGCTCCCACAGTTGTAGCTCCTTGCTACAGTGATATGGGAAAATGTATATTTACTGCTTTATCAGCTACGTAAAGCAGCAGTAAGACAAAAAGTAAATAAAATGTACCCAGATTTTGGTGAGTAAAAATAAATGAACAGTTTATTTCTTCCTGTCATTTGGTGCAATGAAAAAAATCTGAAATAAAAAAAAAATTGAGTAAGGTAATGTTTCAAATTTTGTGACATGAAATTTAAATCAGTTAACCACATGCAAAAACCTGGAATGTGTTTTTAATTTTTTTTAAAAATAAAAACGAAAGGTATTTTGCATTGACGTCTGTTGCCATTTAATATACTTATATATATATATATATATATATATATATATATATATATATATATATATATATATATATATTGGAAATCAGAGCGGGTGGGTGGAGCACAGAAGTATGGCAGGCCAGAACTGAGTTCCAAAAACTCTTTTTATTTGCACTTTTCAGTCGCAAAACACACTCTCCCAGCCACACGCATACACACACAAGTCATCTGGTTGGGGAGAGGACTCTCTTCCTCTGCTCTCTCCTTATATAGGGCGCGGTTACTGGGGAAGGCACACAAACGCAGGTTAACTAACATCAGGTGTAGTGATTCTGCCACTTACCTTCCCTGACTCCACCCTCCTGTCACAGACTGACACTTGACCATGCCCCCACTGCCACATACCCCCACCGCCCGACTCAGGCCGGGCAGCCGTCTGGCCCACAGCCGACTCCCTCCCCCCCCGACGGGAGAGGAAGTCCGCCACGACTATCTGCGCCCCCGGCCTGTGGACCACCTTGAAGTTAAAGGGTTGGAGTGCCAGATACCAACGGGTGATCCGCGCGTTGGCATCCTTCATGCGGTGGAGCCACTGGAGGGGTGCGTGGTCCGAACAGAGGGTGAAAGGGCGTCCCAGCAGGTAGTAGTGGAGGGTGAGGACTGCCCACTTGATAGCCAGGCACTCCTTCTCTATGGTGCTGTAGCACCCCTCACGCACTGACAGCTTCCGGCTTATGCACAGCACTGGGCGATCCTCCCCCTCCACCTCCTGGGACAAAACAGCCCCCAGCCCTCTGTCCAACATGTCCATCTGCAATATAGAGGGGAGAGAAAAGTCAGGGGAGTGTAACAGTGGCCCCCCACACAGTGTAGCCTTTACCTCAGAAAAAGCGCGCTGGCATTGCTTCGTCCACTGGACCAGATCTGGTGCCCCCTTTTTAGTGAGATCAGTCAGCGGGCTGGTGACGTCCGAATAATTAGGTATAAACCTATGATAGTAGCCAGCCAGCCCCAGGAACTGTCTCACCCCCTTTTTGGTCTTGGGCCTCGGGCAGGCCACAATCTCTGCCGTCTTGTTAATTTGGGGACGCACCTGCCCATTGCCCAAGTGGAAGCCCAGATACCATACTTCCACCCACCCAATCACACACTTCTTCGGGTTGGCTGTGAGATCTGCTCGCCTCAGCGACCTAAGGATGGCCCTCAGATGTTGCAGGTGCCGTGGCCAGTAATTACTATAGATAATAATTTCATTGAGGTATGCGGCCGCATAGGTGGCGTGGGGGCGGAGGACCCTATCCATCATCCGCTGGAATGTAGCCGGCGCCCCAAACAGCCCAAAAGGAAGTGTGACAAACTGGTGTAAGCCAAACGGTGTGGAAAAGGCCATTTTTTCTCAGGATAATGGAGTCAAGGGGATCTGCCAATATCCCTTCTTCAAATCCAGTGTCAAATAAAAATGAGCCGTGCTTAGTCAATCAAGCAACTCGTCAATACGAGGCATTGGGTATGCGTCGAATTTAGACACCAAATTGACTTTTCTACTGTATAGTCCACACAGAACCGGACCGATCTGTCGGCCTTGGGAACCAGGACCACTGGGCTGCTCCAGTCTCTGTGGGACTCCTCGACAATGCCCATGTCGAGCATGGCCTCGAGTTCTTCCCGAACCACCTTTTTTTGTGTTCGGGCAGCCTGTAAGGGTGGCTGCACACTACCACACCCGGGGGTGTCTCAATGTGGTGTTCTATGAGGCGGGTGCGGCTGGGCAGGGGTGAGAACACGTCCAAAAATTCGGCTTGCAACTGGGCAACCTCTGTGAGTTGGGTCAAGGAGAGGTGGTCTCCACAGGGGACCGGAGTGGTAGTCAATGTTCCCTTTTGAACCTCCGGCCCCAGCTCCGCCTTCTCTGGAACCAGTGACACCAACGCCATGGGGACCTCCTCGTTCCAGAGTTTTAACAGATTGAGGTGGTAAATCTGTAATGCCCCGCCCCTGTCCGTTCGCCTCACCTCATAGTCGACGTCCCCGACTCGCCGTGTGACCTCAAAGGGTCCTTGCCACTTGGCAACCAATTTGGAGCTCGACGTGGGCAACAGCACGAGCACTTTATCTCCCTGTGCGAACTCCCTAAGGCCCATTGTACAGGCGGATTTGCCGTTCTTGGGCCTGCCGCAAATTCTCCTGGGTTAGGTGCGTGAGGGTGTGGAGTTTTGCACGCAGGTCAATAATGTATTGAATTTCGTTTTTACTTGGTGAAGGTCCCTCCTCCCAATTTTCCCGCAGCACATCTAGGATGCCACGCGGCTTATGCCCATATAATAATTCAAACGGGGAGAACCCCACGGAGGCTTGTGGGACCTCTCGCACTGTGAAAAGCAGGGGTTTGAGCCATTTATCCAAATTACGTGCATCCTCACTTACAAATTTTTTAATTATGTTTTTGAGGGTGCGATTAAACCGTTCGATAACGGTTTAATAGCGGTTGATAAACGCTGGTGCGGATCGTTTTGATTCCCAATAACCCATACAATTTGCTCAGTGTGCGTGACATAAACAAGGTGCCTTGGTCAGTCAGAATCTCTTTGGGGATTCCAACTTGGGAGATGATGTGGAAGAGCGCTTCCACAATACTGCGTGCTGAGATATTGCGCAGAGGCACTGCTTCCAGGTATCGCGTTGCATAGTCCACCAGGACTAAAATAAAGCGGTACCTTCGTGTTGACCGATCTAATGGCCCGACGAGATCCATCCCAATTCTTTCGAATGGGGTCTCGATTAATGGTAGAGGGTGCAAAGGCTCTTTTGGATGGCCGCTGGATTTACTAACTGGCATTCGCAGCACGCCATACACCACCTATGGACATTGCCGCGAATCCCTGGCCAATAGAACCGGGCCATTATTCGGGCTAGTGTCTTATCCTGCCCTAAGTGTCCAGCCATAGGATTAAAGTGAGCCACCTGGAATACTAATTCCCAGCAGCTCTTTGGAATCAAAAGCTGCATGATCTGCTCTTTAGTCTGAGTCTGAGTGTCCTGCGTCACTCGGTATAATCTATCTTTCATAATAGAGAAATAGGGGAAGGACGGGGTGGCGTTTGGCTGGAGCATTTGACCATCGATTACTCTCACTTGGTCAAACGCATGCCGCAGAGTCTCGTCTCGCGCCTGCTCTAATGGGAAATCCTCTAGGGATTCCCCGAGAGAGGGGGGAGGAGCCTGCTGCTCCTCACTCTGACGCGGAGATGACATAGACGGCTCTGTGACAGCTGCTCTCGCCAATGCGATACCGGGACCTCCCCCTGCTGAACTACGGCAGGACCCACTCTTTACTAAATGACTCATTAACTCCCCAAATCCCGGCCAATCAGTCCCCCAAATTATCGAGTGGGTAAGGCGAGGATTAACCGCCGCCTTTACACTAAATTTCTCCCCTTGAAATAGAATGTGGACTGACACTAAAGGGTAGTTGTGAACATCCCTGTGCACACCCAACACCTTCACCAATTGTGCTCCCCCCAATGCCTCGTCTTGTACCAGGCTTTGGTGGATTGAGGTCTGATTACAGCCGGAGTCCACCAAAGCCTGACACGTATCCCCTTGGATACTCACCGGTATGCGATACGCTCCGGCCCGATCGAGGGCGGCTCCTGGTGCGTCGGGGATCCGGACCACCGCGCCCACCTCCTTTGCCGAGCATTGATGCTGGAGGTGCCCCGGCTCCCCGCAGCGCCAGCAAACCAACCCGGGCTTTCTCTCTGCACCGGTACTCTGGGGCTCACTCACCTGAGAGGGGGGAGACAGACACAGAAGCGGGAAACGGGAGGGCACCGTGGGTGCGGCGAACCGGCTGTGAGGGAGCTGGCCCCCGCCTCCGCGGTGGGGGAACGGGGCAAGGACGAGACACAGAAGGGGAGGGGTAGAGAGAGAGAGAGAGAGAGAGAGAGGAGAGAAGCGAAGAGGGGATCTGTGATCCTGCCGCGGGAACAGCCGCCAAATGATCCTCCGCCAACTCGATGACCTGATCCAGCGACGCCGGGCGATGGCACTGGACCCACTCCGCCATTCCTTTGGGAAGTTGCACGATGAACTGCTCCAGTGCCACCAGGTCGACGACTCCCTTGGCGTTGCGGTTGTCAGCCCTCAGCCACCACCTGCAGGCGTCCCGGACTTGCTGGCCAAATGCGAATGGGTGGCCGACCTCCTCTAGGCGCAGAATGCGGAAGTGCTGACGATGTTGTTTGGGGGTGCGCCCCACACGCTGGAGGACGGCCCGGCGCAGGTCTGCGTAGACCAGCCGGCTGTCGGTGGGGAGCTGTAGTGCGGCCAGCTGCACCTCGCCCATTAACAGGGGGAGGAGGCGCGCCGCACGCTGTTCCACCGGCCACCCCGAGGCCTCTGCCGCTTGTTCAAATAGCATGAGGAAGGCCTCGGGGTCGTCGTGCGGGCCCATCTTCGTTAGGGTGAGGTGGAGTGGGCCCGCAGCGGTGGAGATGGTGGACCCTGCCGACGCGAGGAGGTGCCGGAATGCCTGACGATCTTCCTGTTGCGCCAGCACCAGGGCCTCGAACCGTTGTTCTTGCTCCTTTCGGAGGGCAAGCAGTGCCTGGTGCTGGCTCTGTTGGGCCGTGGTGAGGGCGTGGATCAGGTCTGCGAAGGGGGAGGACTCCATGGGGCTGTTCTCCTCTGTGCTCCGTCCCGGGTTTCGGCACCACTGTGGAAATCAGAGCAGGTGGGTGGAGCACAGAAGTACGGCAGGCCAGAACTGAGTTCCAAAAACTCTTTTTATTTGCACTTTTCAGTTGCAAAACACACTCTCCCAGCCACACGCATACACACACACAAGTCATCTGGTTGGGGAGAGGACTCTCTTCCTCTGCTCTCTCTCTCCTTATATAGGGTGCGGTCACTGGGGGAGGCACACAAACACAGGTTAACTAACATCAGGTGTAGTGATTCTGCCACTTACCTTCCCTGACTCCGCCCTCCTGTCACAGACTGACACTTGACCATGCCCCCACTGCCACATATATGTGTGTGTGTGTGTCTTTGCCTACTAGAACTCTTGCTAGCAATGTTCACATGTTTGAAAATATTAATGTTTCCACAGGTGACTTGTTCTTTGAGTTGATCATCACAGTCTTTTTACTGTGTTACATTTAATTCTCTTTTCAGTGTGAACACACTTGACAGTCATGTATACCCCAGATTATTAAACATTAAGTAATTTCACATGAAAAAAAAAGCAAACACCCCCCCCCAAAAAAAAACAAACAAAAAACAGTCCAGTGTATCTCACGAGTGATGATCAGTTATAAACTTGAGTTTATACACCATGCTGACAGTGTTGGCATTTCTACCCTTTCATTTAAGTCCATGACCACTTTGGGTTTAAATCTGAATGCAGATAAAGTTTGCGACATTGCTTTACACCTGTATTAAATACAGCTAGGGGTGTTACAAGCCCACAGGTCATGATTCGATTCACAATACTGGTGTTATAATTTATAACTCAGTTAAATTCTCAGAATATTTTGAACAAAGCTTTGATGAAGAAAAAGTATGACTGAAAAGGCTCCTTTTTATTTCTGTATCATAAGTAATGCAAAACAACATACATTTTTGTCTGTATTAAACTAACTAAATTAAAAATTGCCATGGATAGATGTTTAATATTGTACACAAAATGTACTACTGGTTCAACATAATTTAAAAATAAATAAATAGATAGCTAGATAGACAGATAGATAAATAAATGCATGTATGTTCTTAGAAATATATAAATGTATTTAAATATATCTATGTTTGTCTATAATATTTATTAATTGTTCAAAACGTATATTTCTCAGAATATAAACTGCAAATAAAAACATTATTTTTATTTGTAAAAAATATATATATAAATATTAAATTCTCCCAACAATTGAATCAAAAACACAAAGTCTCTAATCAAGGGAAAATTATGGATTGAAACATAATGAGCTTTGCAGCAGTGCCTGAAACATCATTTTAACCAAAAATAGAGCTCCAATGTCAGATAATATGCCTGGTTTCAGCAACGTCTTTCTTAAGCACTGTACAGGTGCGTCACAAAAAAATTAGAATATCGTGAAAAAGTTATTTTTTATTGTAATTTAATTCAAAAAGGTAAACTTCCGGCGGCACGGTGGTTAGCGCTGTTGCCTCACAGCAAGAAGGTCCGGGTTCGAGCCCCGTGGCCGGGGAGGGCCTTTCTGTGCGGAGTTTGCATGTTCTCCCCGTGTCCGTGTGGGTTTCCTCTGGGTGCTCTGGTTTCCCCCACAGTCCAAAGACATGCAGGTTAGGTTAACTGGTGACTCTAAATTGACCGTAGGTGTGAATGTGAGTGTGAATGGTTGTCTGTGTCTATGTGTCAGCCCTGTGATGACCTGGCGACTTGTCCAGGGTGTACCCCGCCTCTCGCCTGTAGTCAGCTGGGATAGGCTCCAGCTTGCCTTCAACCCTGTAGAACAGGATAAAGTGGCTAGAGGTAATGAGATGAGAAGGTAAACTTTCATATATTCATTACATGGAACATGAAATATTTCAAGCCTTTTTTGTTTTAATACACTCAATACTTGGTTGGGGCTCCTTTACCACAGACTACTGCATTGATGCAGCGTAGCACGGAGGTGATCAGCCTGTGGCACCGCTGAGGTATTATTGAAGCCCAGGTTGCTTTGATAGCAGCCTTCAGCTAGTCTGTATTTTTTCTAAAATAACTGATGGAATCACTTTATCACTTTCTTAAATAACTAATGGAAAATATTGAACTTTTTCACAATATTCTCATTGTTTGAGATGCACCTGTAGATTGCAATGTGTTTTTTGTTGTTGTTGTTGTTGTTGTAGATTGGTATTACCATCAACATTAGTATTGAAAGCACTAATTATAAAATGAATATGTGAGTATAAATGTCAATAATATAGCTTACACTATTTCAAGTTCAGGATTAATATCCAAGTACAATGTATGATATGCCATGAAAGTCTTACTTGGTTAGAATTTGGTCAGTGATGATTAATTTTCTATTACGACAGCTCTGACAGTTGTTCTGGCTGTAACTCATATCCATCCATTATCTGTAACCGCCTATCCTGTGCAGGATCACAGGCAAGCTGGAGCCTATCCCAGCTGACTATGGGCAAGAGGTGGGGTACACCCTGGACAAGTCGCCAGGTCATTGCAGGGCCGACACATAGAGACAAACAACCATTCACACCTACGGTCAATTTAGAGCCACCAATTAGCCTAACCTGCATGTCTTTGGACTGTGGGGGAAACCGGAGCACCCAGAGGAAACCCACACAGACACGGGAAGAACATGCAAACTCCACACAGAAAGGCTCCTGTCGGCCACTGGGCTTGAACTCAGACCTCTTGCTGTGAGGCGACAGTGCTAACCACTACACCATCATGCCACCATTAGTGAGCATGCGGTCTAAATATTTTATGGGTTGCACAGATTGGGACATGTAGTGTTCAAGCAGTACATGCAGAATTAACAGAATAGTTATATACACAATGTAAATCATACATTCCCACAATTCATATAATATTTTTTGCATCGCAATACCACTTGATACATTATATCACAATGTATCGTGACAGCCCGACATACAACATGTACATGACTACAGCTTCTGGTTTATTAGATATAATAATCTGGTAACTATCAAAAGACATTGCAGCTTGGTCTATTTATTTACACATTTACTTTCTTAAAAATGACTTATGACTCGGTGGCATGGTGGTGTAGTGGTTAGCACTGTTGCCTCACAGTAAGAAGGTTCTGGGTTCAAGCCCAGCGGCTGGCGAGGGCCTTTCTGTGTGGAGTTTGCGTCTTGTGGGTGTGCTCCAGTTTCCCCCAAAGGCATGCAGGTTAGGCTAATTGGTGGCTCTGAATTGACCGTAGGTGTGAGCATGAATGGTTGTCTATGTGTTAGCCCTGTGATGACCTGGCAACTTGTCCAGGGTGTACCCCACCTCTTGCCCATAGTCAGTTGGGATAGGCACTGCGACCCTGTAGGACAGGATAAGCGGCTACAGATAATGGATGGACTTATGACTCTTTCCAGAAGGTTATGGATTGCTCAGTGCATACAGCACTGTAACTTATTAAACCTCACCTCTTCATCTGAAATTGTGAGGAGTAATTAATATGAATGAGGTGTCTAACTCTGCTCTGTTGTCTGAGAATAAATGACACGTATATATTATTAGTCACGTCATATTTCGAAACCTTCCTTTGATGATGTAATTATCAAAGGATCCCACTATGCTTAGACTTTTCATCAGCACTTCAGAATCCCCCCAAATCCCCTCCGCCCAAATCACAACAAAGGACTTTGTACCTTGTGCTGCATAGCTAAACAGGGTTTGTCGGTGACCTTCAGAAGTAATGGCGATAGGATATGTTGGTTGACGAAGAACAAAGGGAGGGATAAATCCATTGAAACTTCTACTGACTGGCACAATGCTTGTTTAGTGGATTTCTGTTAATCCACTCTAGTTAATCCTGCAGTGTGAACATTTGTCATCTGCGCAATGCTGTTACACCTCCACAACAAGCTTGTTATTATAAAGTTTTTTAACCTCTCTCACCTGCAGGTTGCATTTACGGTAATATCAACCAGACTTTTAACTTCTTTCTTTGTCCCGAAATGAACAAAAACCTGTTTACAAATGCACTTGTTTTAATATATTATTGTTTCTACAATAACATCTCATTCACAGGCACTTCAGATGCTTCACATGGATATGGATATTAATTAACAGATTAAAAAAGGATGTGGCGGCACGGTGGTGTAGTGGTTAGCGCTGTCGCCTCACAGCAAGAAGGTCCTGGGTTCGAGCCCCGGGGCCGGCGAGGGCCTTTCTGTGTGGAGTTTGCATGTTGTCCGCGTGGGTTTCCTCCGGGTGCTCTGGTTTCCCCCATAGTCCAAAGACATGCAGGTTAGGTTAACCGGTGACTCTAAATGGACCGTGAGTGTGAATGGTTGTCTGTGTCTATGTGTCAGCCCTGTGATGACCTGGCGACTTGTCCAGGGTGTACCCCGCCTTTCGCCCGTAGTCAGCTGGGATAGGCTCCAGCTTGCCTGTGACCCTGTAGAAGGATAAAGTGGCTAGAGATAATGAGATGAGATAAAAAAGGATGTGTAATTGTTGATATTGGAAGGAGTCTCCAGTGTCAGTGCTTTGTAACAGTCAGAGGTAGAGTTGTAACGTTATGTTTTCACACACAGGAAAGTCTCAGCATTTCTCAGCAGCATTTTTCTTGTTCCATTAACTTCAAGAGAGAAAAAAATAACGCATAAGATAACGCAACTTTTTTTCCCCCAGACATTCAACAACAATGAATAGAACAATAACAAATAAAATGTACAATATATTGTACTTTAAAATATTCACATATAACTATATACACATATTAACAGATATAGCATACACTTTTGGGGTGCTACTAGTGAGTCTGCTTCGCAATCGGCCGCATTACACCAACATACCACCAATTACAGGTGCAGTATGTAGGCTTTAGGGATCTGCTCAGTTAGCAGAAATGAAGTATAGTAGTCACAAAGCATTGTTTTGGTAAGCTTAGAATGAGCCCTTTATATTTACACAGGGAGCGGGGCCTCGTTTACAGAACTGCCATGTTTCTGTAGTAGTTCAGAACAAATCCAGCACCAGAAGGAAGACTAAGCAGAAGAAAGAAGAGGAATCAGTGGTTGTTGGCACTGGCTGATAAAGTTTGAGAAAAGAAGGCTGATACTTATTATTTTGCACGAGCAAAAGCAAAGGAGTGCGAAACCTCATCAAAGAAGCGAAGGCATGAAGCAAAACGAAAGTGGGGCAACATAAACAAACACTGGTGTGGCTAACATTATGATAAAACAAACAAAAAACAAAACAAAAAAAATAGTTTTTCGCTGACGACCACCATAGATTCGAATACATACTTGGAAAGGGCGGGGTGAGCGGGTGAGAGAGGAGCATTCAGTTAGTTGCAATCTGCAACCTCACCACTAGATGCCACTAAATCCAACATACTATACTAACCTACTACGTCGCGTCCGAAATATCCACTGGTCCACTCACGCTATCCTAGAGGAAATTTATCTGGACTTACCACCTGTCTTCTTAAGGCTTAAACAAAGAAGGGTGCTCTTTGCCGGACACTGCTTCCATGCTAGGGAGGAACCAATATCTCGCCTCCTGTTGTGGAGCCTGAGTCACCAACCAGTAAGATCAAGAAAACTCACCTTCCCTGTCTCTATATCAGAGGAAACTGGGATCGATGCGAATGACCTGCCAAACACAATGGCTGATAGTGTGGCAAAGTGTGGCAAAGGGTTGTGTGGGGTATCTCAGTCGAGGCCAAAGAAGAAGAAGAAGAAATCCAACACACAGTGGTGCTTGAAAGTTTGTGAACCCTTTAGAATTTTCTATATTTCTGCATAAATATGACCAAAAACATCATCAGATTTTCACACAAGTCCTAAAAGTAGATAAAGAGAACCCAGTTAAACAAATGAGACAAACATATTATACTTGGTCATTTATTTATTGAGGAAAATGATCCAATATTACATATCTGTGAGTGGTAAAAGTATGCGAACCTTTGCGTTCAGTATCTGGTGTGACTCCCTTGTGCAGCAATGACTGCAACTAAACGTTTCCGGTAACTGTTGATCAGTCCTGCACACCGGCTTGGAAGAATTTTAGCCCATTCCTCCTTACAGAACAGCTTCAACTCTGGGATGTTGGTGGGTTTCCTCACATGAACTGCTCGCTTCAGGTCCTTCCACAACATTTTGATTGGATTAAGGTCAGGACTTTGACTTGGCCATTCCAAAACATTAATTTTATTCTTCTTTAACCATTCTTTGGTAGAACGACTTGTGTGCTTAGGGTTGTTGTCTTGCTGCATGACCCACCTTCTCTTGAGATTCAGTTCATGGACAGATGTCCTGATGTTTTCCTTTAGAATTCGCTGGTATAATTCATTGTTCCATCAATGACGGCAAGCCGTTATGGCCCAGATGCAGCAAAACAGGCCCAAACCATGATACTACCACCACCATGTTTCACAGATGGGATAAGGTTCTTATGCTGGAATGCAGTGTTTTCCTTTCTCCAAACATAACGCTTCTCATTTAAACCAAAAAGTTCTATTTTGGCCTCATCCATGCACAAAACATTTTTCCAATAGCCTTTTGGCTTGTCCACGTGATCTTTAGCAAACTGCAGACGAGCAGCAATGTTCTTTTTGGAGAGCAGTGGCTTTCTTCTTGCAACCCTGCCATGCACACCATTGTTGTTCAGTGTTCTCCTGATGGTGGACTCATGAACATTAACATTAGCCAATGTGAGAGAGGCCTTCAGTTGCTTAGAAGTTACCCTGGGGTCCTTTGTGACCGCGCTGACTATTACATGCCTTGCTCTTGGAGTGATCTTTGTTGGTCGACCACTCCTGGGAAGGGTAACAATGGTCATGAAACATGGTTGTTTTCACTCTGAAGAACCTTTGGCACTTTTACTTTTCATCTTGTTTGTATACTGGTAACTCATGAACTGACAACTATTCATCACTGGTTCATTAACACTTGATTACTGTATATCTAGTTATTTCTGGACTATACTTGAAAGCAAAGCAGAAGGGATCCACATGTCACTCCTGTCAAAGACACTTTTTTGCTAATTTTCAACTCGAGTGTGCATCCAATCAAATCCAGCAACTTCACACTCAGCGGGCTTTTGTCAATGGTGACATTCTAGTATTTCTGCATTATTAACTTCACAGATGTTCATTTCAATTTTCAGTTCAGCTTTCATCGCTGCCTATTACAGTACTTTCTTTGTACAAGTACTTGAAGGAACAATACCAGATGAGAATGTTCACATATCAGCAAATCTGTGGAGAATCTACCACTCTCAGGATTGGAGGACTACACCAAAGAAAGTGTCTCTCATAGTGATGTGACCTTCGAGGATGCAATCACAGCAGTAGCTGAATCTAATCTCCTAATCACATGGAGAGTTCAGAGGTGAGCAGTCTGTGAGATTAACTTGATGTTTTCTGTCACAAGACAGGACAAGATGCCAGTGTTTTTGGAACACAGCCGAATAGGTCACTCAACCAAGGTCAAACACAAGAGGGGCAAAATAAGTGATTTGAATGAAATATTCAGAGTGCTAAAGCAAAAAGAATTGTATATACTGCACATCTTTTCAGTTAGAAACACACATGGGGCTTCATTTGTTATGCCTGCACTTCAGGAAGAAGCTTGTTCAAGTTAAAATTATGTAGAGAATCAATATGTTATGTTTCTGCCTGCCTGCAGTGAGCTCACACCAAAGAAATAATTTATTATTCTTTTAATGTTAATACCTAGATATATATTTTTCATGGTTTTTGCTAAAAGCTTATGACTGAAATTTGTTTCTTAACAAGGATAATTTTTTATATGTTTCTAAATGTTATTTTTGTCCAAATTTATTTCTAAATCAAAATAATTTTTAATCAGTAGTTAAAATTTTATTTAGTACTTAACATTTATTTGTTTCCACAAACAAGTTGTTTCACTTAGAATTTATGAGACACGATAAGGATTTTGGACTATTTGGGAAGTTTAAGAAAAGCCTCCTGGGTGAAGCTTTCTCATGAACGTGGCTGAGGAGATGCCAAGAATGTGCAAAGCTTTATTCAGAACACTGAATACTTATAAAATAATAATAAATAGGAAATAGTTTTCAAACATTTGATGTTTTCGCCATTACATATTTCCATATAGCCTATATGGCCAGAAGTTTCTGGACACCTGACCAATCACATCCATCCATGTGCTTTTTTAACATCCTGTTCCAGATTTTGTCCACCCTTTGCCATGTTCTAGTATTCTGCTATTCTGGGAAGGCTTTCCATGAGATTTTGGAGCACAGCTGTGGTAATTTCTGTCATTCACAAGAGCATGGTCTGATTTGGGCGGATGAGGCCTCAGGCTCATTAGCATTCCAGTTCATCCCAAAGGTGTTGTTCAGTGGGGTTGAGGTCAGGACTCTATACAGGACACTCGAGTTCTTCTACACCAGCCTTGGCACACCATGTCTTCATGGACCTCACTTTTTGCACAGGAGCATCGTCATGCTGGAAAAGGTTTGGGTCTCTTAGTTTCAGTAAAGGGAAAGTCATAATGCTACAGCATATAAAGACATTCAATACATTTGTGTGCTTCATACTTTGTGGCAATTGTTTAGGGAAGAATCACATATGGGTGTGATGGTCTGGTGTCCACATACTTTTGACCTTATGGTGTAATATTACATACAGTGCTCAGCGTAAATGAGTCCACCCCCTTTGAAAAGTAACATTTTAAACAATATCTCAATGAACACAAACAATTTCCAAAATGTTGACAAGACAAAGTTTAATATAACATCTATTTAACTTATAATGTGAAAGTAAGGTGATTTATATAACTTAGATTACACATTTTTTCAGTTTTACTCAAATTAGGGTGGTGCAAAAATGAGTACACCCCCACAACAAAAACTACTACATCTAGTACTTTGTATGGCCTCCATGATTTTGAATGACAGCACCAAGTCTTCTAGGCATGGAATGAACAAGTTGGTGACATTTTGCAACATCAATCTTTTTCCATTCTTCAACAATGACCTCTTTTAGTGACTGGATGCTGGATGGAGTGATGCTCAGCTTGTCTCTTCAGAATTCCCCATAGGTGTTCGATTGGGTTCAGATCAGGAGACATACTTGGCCACTTTCACCCTGTTCTTCTTCAGAAATCCAACAGTGGCCTTAGATGTGTGTTTAGTCATGTTGGAAAAGTGCACGATGACCAAGGGCATGGAGTGATGGTAGCATCTTCTCTTTCAGTATAGAGCAATACATCTGTGAATTCATGATGCCATCAGTGAAATGCAGCTCCCCGACACCAGCAGCACTCATGCAGCCCCACATAAGGACACTGCCACCACCATGTTTCACTGTAGGCACCATGCATTTTTCTTTGTATTCCTCACCTTTGCGACACCATACAATTTTGAAGCCATCAGTTCCAAAAACATTTATCTTGGTCTCATCACTCCAGAGTATAGAGTCCCAGTAGTCTTCATCTTTGTCAGCATGGGCTCTGGCAAACTCTAGGCGGGCTTTTTTTGTGCCTGGGCTTTAGGAGAGGCTTCTTTCGTGGATGGCATCCATGCATGCCATTCCTCTGCAGTGTACGCCATATTGTGTCACGGTAAATAGTCACCCCAGTTTGGCTTTCTACTTCTTTAGATAACTGCAGTGAACTTGCATGCCGATTTTCTTCAACTCTTCTCATCAGAAGACGCTCCTGTCGAGGTGTTAACTTCCGTGGACGACCTGGATGTCTCTGTGAGATGGTTGCAGTTCCATCTTTCTTAAATTTTTGTACCACTTTTGCTACAGTATTCTGACTGATAAGTAAAGCTTTGCTGATCTTCTTGTAGCCTTCACCTTTGTGGTGTCTCATCTCATTATCTCTAGCCGCTTTATCCTGTTCTACAGGGTCGCAGGCAAGCTGGAGCCTATCCCAGCTGACTATGGGCGAAAGGCGGGGTACACCCTGGACAAGTCGCCAGGTCATCACAGGGCTGACACATAGACACAGACAACCATTCACACTCACATTCACACCTACGGTCAATTTAGAGTCACCAGTTAACTTAACCTGCATGTCTTTGGACTGTGGGGGAAACCGGAGCACCCGGAGGAAACCCACGCGGACACGGGGAGAACATGCAAACTCCGCACAGAAAGCCCCTCGCCGGCCACGGGGCTCGAACCCGGACCTTCTTGCTGTGAGGCGACAGCGCTAACCACTACACCACCGTGCTGCCCCCTTAGTGGTGTAAAGAAATTATTTTCTTTCTCAGGTCTTGTGTCATTTCTCTTCCATGTGGTGCCATTGCTGACAGCATGAAATGGGAAGGAGTTTTCTTTAAGTAACGCCCTTTTATAGTCAACTTTCTGCTGGACACCTGTGCAATGACTAATTAGACTCACCTCTGATTGTATTCTTGTTAAATTAGACATTTGTAGTCTACAATTTAGCTTCGCTCCAGAGACTTTCAGTGGGGTGTACTCATTTTTGCACCACCCTAATTTGAGTAAAACTGAAAAATGTGTAATCTAAGTTATATTAACCTTACTTTCACGTTATAAGTTAAGCAGATGTTATATTAAACTTTGTCTTGTCAACATTTTGGAAATTGCGTTCATTGAGATATTGTTTAAAATGTTACTTTTCAAAGGGGGTGTACTCATTTACGCTGAGCACTGTAGCTTTAATGTCATTATTATTCTACTATCATAGAAAATAGTACAAATGAAGACCTTCTGTGAGTGAGTCGACTTTTGACTTGAAGTGAATATATTGGGTTTAATAGGTTATAAGGGATGAACTAAAACCCGGCAACTCGGGGTGTTTGGTTCATTTAATTTGTTACTTTCATGCTACAGCACTGATCTCAGATCTGTTGTTTCATGGTCCATAAAGACATTCATTCACCTTCAGTAACTGTTTTATGTTGGTGAAGGTAGGCAGAGGTGGGATGGGACACCAGTCCATAGCAGCACACCATGCTCTCTCTCTCTCTCTCTCTCTCTCTCTCACACACACTCACACACCGAGAGACAATCATCGTTCCACCTGCTGGCTTGTTTTTTGGGAGGGAGTAGAAAACCAGAGAACCTGGAGGAAATCCACGTGGACAAAGGAGAAAATGTACACAAACTTCACAAACAGTAATCCAACCTCATGTCGTGTTTTTGTTTTTATTTTTGCTCTTCCTAACAACCATTTAGCAATAATTCACAGCAATAATTTCTTAGAGAAGTAATATTATCGTGCTTGCATTGTCCAAAATTAATCGTTGACTGAAAAATCAGGGCTAAAATTGTGTAGTATGCAGTGGGCTTAAAGGACACGGGACATGGATTTTTTTCTGGGTATAATTATGTATAAAGGACATAAGAAATGCCATCTAAATCACTGCAGGGCGTCAAAAATGTGAAAATCATCACATTATTCAACTTTTTTATACATCAGCGTAAAATAATGATTCGTTAATTAGCTAGGTGGTCACGTGACCCGTGACGTCACAAAAACTTTCCAAGGAGCCAGCGCTTGGGAATCTAATGTAAACAGGTTACCGAAATGGACACCATCGACAGTGATATTCCCGATGTTTCACAGAGATGTGAAGTTAGACCCTATCAATTCGAACCGATAGCTGGAAATTCACATGAACATGGATCTTGTCTTTACTCTGACGGGTCAGATGATTCTGAAAGTGAGAGTTCATTCAATCCCCATGAAACTGAAAGCGGTCGGCTCGATAACACTTCCTGGTAAGTTAAAAACAATTCTGCTCAAAGGCTAATGATCTGTTGAAAGAAGTATTATTTTTGTATCATACATTGAAAGTTCATCATAGATCTAGCTAAAGTCCGTTGCAAGCTAGTATTTTTTTGCTGATGTTTTTCGAGATTGATTGAGATACAATGCTTCCAGAGTCCGAGATGAAAACATTCAAAATGGCGAAACGCCATCACACAGCCAACAACACTACGCCATTTGGCGAAAGAGATGAAAATTAAGAAAAGTTAAACAAACTTACCAACATAACTTAACATTTATTTAAATGTCCATTAATGTTACAGGATTTCTTGACTGTCTCTACAGTTGTAGGAATGTTAGGCCCTGTATATTATGGCGCTATCACTGCCTCCATGAACCCGGCTATACGGCCTCTTAAATTTGGCTTGGCAATTAATATCGCTCAGTACCTGAGTATTAATGTTGAAAGAATCCTCAGTGAAATGGTCCGAACACAGTTTGTGGGAAACAGTAGGTGCAAAGTTTTTTCTACGGCAGTAGTGAGCCCACACTTTCCTCAGCTTCGGGTCCTTGGGGAATGCAAAAAAACTTACTCCAGGGCATTTCCCATTGGAATTATTGCAACCATAAGCAGCACAATACACCATGATGTCCAATGTACGTTAAAGACTATAAAAACAATTTTCTTGTCATTCACTTCTCCATTCATCTACCCGCTTGTGCTGTGCCCGAAAGTTTTTGTGACGTATGATCACGTGACAGCGGCTCTTCCGGTTGCAAAATATGCATATCGGAGCTCGAGCAGAAATGCCATATAATCATCACGAATATAACGATTTTGCTGAATTTAATAGATGATTTTGTATTTGTTGATGCAATTAATTCATATTTTTAATGGAAAGAAACTGATATAGCGTGCATTTATGCTTCATGTCCCATGTCCTTTAAGGAGGCATTTATTTATCATTTATAGATGGATTCTCCAGTTCTTTCTAACAGTCCGAGGTTGAGACACTGTCATGGTATAAGAGGAACAAAACACTTCAGGTGTGAAGACAATCCATTTCTGGGTGATAAAAGCAGCTCCTTCTTTGTGTTGAACCATATCACACCCAGACTTGATTTATTTTTCGAATTGCACTCCCCTTCTAATTGTTTTACAACTTATTGTCGCTGTAAAAAAAAAAAAAAGAAGAAGCAATTCTTCTGGACTTTTTTTAATTTAATGGAAATGCTCCCACATCTGTTCACCATCAAAATGGGAATCATTAAAAAAAAAAAGTTGGTTTAAGGAAAACACATCAGAGTAAATCTTTGAAATTACTGATATTGAAAATGACATCTTAATGTAGCACCCAACTAAAACCTAGCACCAGATGCCCAACTTCCTCAAACAAACTTAATTTCCCTGGGGCTATATTTGTTTACAAAAGTGTGGAACTAATGCAAAGCCTGCTCATGAGTTTCTTTTCGTTATATCGGTGGTGAACCTGTGGCAGGGAATTTCACACTGCCTTTGGACTGTTGTTAACTTGCATATTTGCTCAGACCAGATTGGCATGAATTATTTAAAAAATAAAAACAACAACAACAACTGTGAGTGTGTGAAAAGGAAGAATATTCTTAGAAATTCCTTATTTTCTGGCCATTGTGATCTGTTATGTTTGTGGTTTCAGTGTAGGATATTACACATTCTCAGCAGCGCGCGTGTCCTCTAAACCATGAAGTCAGTTTAAGAGCAGAATAAGGTCAGCCGCCAAAGCCTCTAGTCTGTGGATGGACCTGAACTGAACCGAAAAATAAAACTGCACGAAAAAAATAGCGAGAGAAATCTTAGACTATCCATCATACTGTGGATTACATATTACATTAGATTTCAGCCTCATCCCAGCAGGAATATTGAATAAGTTCAATAACAAGGGAAATCTAGAGTAGGTATCTGAAACAATAAATAAACATGGTCCAGTTTCCCATTGTAAGAAGCAATGTCCATGGAGATTCTTGAACTTGGAAGATCTTGAACTGTGTGTGATGCTGATACAAGGATTATCAGGTGGCAGCAGCAATGTTGGGGTTTTTAAGCAGTGTGTAGATTTATTGAGTCACTTTATCACTTTATTAGGTGTACCAACCTTCCTAGTTTATAGTGGAGGTGTCTGGTTAGAGACTGAAGCTCATTTTTCCCTGTACATTTTTATGAGTTGTGTTCCTCTTGCCTTCATCAGCGGTCAGCTCAGCAACACTTAGTGAACACTGTGGTATGTGATAAACTCATACCAATGCAACACACACTGCCATGTCTGTGTCTGTGTGTGAGTGCGCGTGCGCGCATGTGGGTATGTGTCATTTCTACTAGCTTTCTCACCTCACGTAGCTAACCTGGCTCAGTCATGCATGTTTCACTAGGCATTTTGATCTACAGAGGTCACTCAGGTGCTTGTTCAGTCCCTTGTCATCTAGAAACTGGACTACTGCAAGTCCTGGCAGGTCTGCCCCTGTGTGCTATCTGACCCTTGCAACTGATCCAAATGCAACTGCATAGCTTGCTTTCAACCTCCCTAAGTTCTACCACAACATCCCATTGCTGCATTCCCTACACTAGCTTTCTGTTGCTGCCTGCATCAGATTTTAAAATTCTGTTGTTTACCTACAAAGCCAAAAGTGGACAAAGACCCTCCAACCTTAAAGAAGACATGCAGAACCTTTATTTTTAAAGACATTTCTGAGTGGATAGTATCTCCATCCTTGACTCTTGTATGCTGCATAATTGGGAATAAAAAAAAATATATATTTTTGAGAGTTAAAATCGACCACAAAGTTGGCATTCGAGCTGCCCTGCTGAGCCAGCCAACCCTGAGTGAGTGACGTCACAATGGGAACCGGTGCTATAGACCAAAGGCAGACTCGGCAGACGCGAGTGGTTGCAATGGCCTCTTTGTTCGGATTTATTGGAGGTTCTTCGGATTCCTCAGATAGTAATACATCTGACTGTGATAGTCCTGAAATTTTGTGTGTGTACATGCTACTGCTATACACGTAGAACTGTATAAGTTTGAACCATCGGAAAGTGAATCCGATAGTAACACGTCGGCCACGGAGGCCCCCACCTTACGAAATAAAGTCAGAGAACAAAGCCGTCTAGAGAAATGGATGGAATTAAACTGACAGTCTCATGTGACTCTCATTAAAACAGGATAGGCGTTATAATTTATGCAACATACATGTACATGCATGCATTTTGACTGATAAAACATAAAAGGCTAATTAAATAATCAGACAAACTGAGACAATCACATTCTGAAGCAAATTAAGTAATCATATACCGGTAACTTAAACACACAATACAAGTTACATGTATTAATCTAAATGCAGGTAAACAACGAGTGCTGTTGTTTTTGTTATATAACTAAATGAGAGTCGCATCTTACCCGTCTGTGTTCTCGCTTCTTGAAGGCCGAGTTTGTGGCCGATTGTTTTGAAACATTCTGACTTTCAGTTCTTCGTTCATTCACTTCTTCCATGTAAGGGTGAGATATTGCTGCTGAGGCAAGCATATCCAGCGGGGGGGGGAAGCATGTCCAGTGGAGAAATCTGATGACTGGTCCACTCATTCTCCATTTTCTCCATTCCGAGTACTCTGCCATTACTGCTCAGCTCACACTCCAGGAGAACTGGTGCAACTGAACTTACTTTCCTTTTCTTGTAGTTTTCTTTTCCTTTAATTGTTGGTACTGCACCCTCTTTCAATACTGGCTCATAGCCAGTGCTCCGCAACAGATCAGAGGTTTCATACGAGTCCTCAGTAAAAAGTGCAGAGCAGAGGAGAGACCAATTCATAGGCGCCCAATCCGTGAATTTCTTGCAAAACGCATCTAAATCTTTGCAGTTTGAACATTCTTGGGCCGTGAATAAAACATAAATCCACCTTCTGTTGTGTTGCTGCACCATCCAGCAACACATCTATGTGGCATGGCGATAAATTAGCTCAAAATGGAGGATCAAAGTTGCAGTTAGCTCTGTGTTTTAGTATAATGAAAATGGCGATGAGACCGATAGCCTTCCTGCTGTGATGTCACAGATGTCAAGGTCATTCACTCAGACTGCTACCTATATGAATCACTTTAATCATAAAAATTACTAGATTAGATTTATTGTTAATGCTTAAAACTATTCCTATGCCATTCTTGAGGTCCCAAGGTATTTATAAACAAAAAGTGAGGCCATGGTTCTGCGTATCTCCTTTAAAGTACTTATCACATCCCACTTTGCACCATGCTCCCTTTGAACCTCTAGCACGGCTTGACTGGACCCACCATCTCTCCAAAGTACAAGGAAGATATGAATCAAACCTCATCTTGGTCCTGATACCCAGGTGGTGGAATGAACGTCCTCTGTCTGTCTGAACAGATAAGCTACTGGCTGTCTTCAAAGAATAAAGACCTCTCTTCACCAAACACTTGAATTAACGCTTCTAATAATTAAAATATCCCTTGTTTTGTGTGTTCTCTTTTCTCTTTGCTGTACTAACTTCCCCAAACAGGGTTTAACTCCATAGTGTTCGTAGTCCCTGACATGGTGAACTAGCATGAGGATATGTTTTTGACAGACAACAAAGCACTTCTAAAATCAATCTGGATAAGAGCATCTGTGAAATACTGTATATATAAATGCACAGGAACATATGGACTACAGTCACAGGGATGAGAATGAGAAATTGTATTTTCAGCTGAAAATGTAATCGGGGGTCTGGGGGCCATCGGCCCCCAGCCAGGTCCAGGGCGGAGCCTGGCCGGGGGTCCAGGGGGCCGAAGGCCCCCGGAAGCTAATGAGTTTTATACATTTTAGACCACTAGAAATGGTCTCAGATTGCTCAGTTGAATAATATTTTCAGTCCAAAGAAGCTTGAGTTTTGGACACTAATAATCAAAAATAGTCTCAATAATGCTCAGCTAAAAAGAATTTTTAACTTCATGCTAGAATGAAAGGAATGATGAATATAAATTAAACACATAAAGACAGAATATTTGACATAATCCTGTAAATGTTTCAGTTACTTTATTAAAGAATGCAGTTACCTCTTTTGCAGTGAACTTGTCTCAACAGAAACACAATTTCCCTGTTGAACAGTTCTCTCAGCTCCCAAAGTCACAATCACATATAACTAGCAACACTAAGTTTTCAACATATTTACAAAGTACTTGTTCTTTTTTTAGTAATGCTTCATTGCAGAGATGTTTTTTTTCCTTTTAGCAGCTAATCTGAATAAGCGATTCGTTTTCTTTTGTGATAATTTTCACCATTTTGAAGCTCTTATTCGCTGTTACATCCTTAATCTCCGGCCTCGTGGAGCGCCATGTTGAATGAGTAAGAAAGCGAAATGCGAAGAACCAATCAGAACGAAGCTTACATGTGACATTTTGGCCTTTCCTATCTATGCTCGTTTACCATTGGTCAAATCGCGATATTTCTCTCTCAACGGCCAATCAAATACAGTGTACGTTCTGAACTGCCGATGTAAACAGAGCCTTGTTCCCGATGGTTGACTGGGTCAACACATACCTAACCCCCCCTAAATATTTTCTCCTCGGATTTAGACGATTCACAAAAATGACTCCTGGGTTGATAAAATCCGCGGAAAATTCCCATCCCTGCAGTCAGTAAATGTATGGGCCACTTAGTGTAGATACACAGTAGAAAAACCAAATAAAAGTTGTGACTGTGCGTATTTACACACACACACACACACACACACACACACACACACACACACACACACACACACACACACACACAGTACTGTGCAAAAGTCTTAGGCACATGTAAAGAAACACTGTTGACCAAAAATGCCTTAAAAATAATGAAATGAAATGTTTCAACATTAAAAAGATACTATAAACAGCAGTAAGACATACAGTAATAAATGAAACAAAGTCAATATCTGGTGCGAGACGACCCTTTGCTTTAAAAAAAAAATCATAGTCTCAGGTACAGCGAGTGCAGTTTTATAAGGAAATGAGCTGTAGGTTTTACTGAGCTTCTTACAGAACCAGCCCCACTTCTTCTGGACACTTTGACTGTCACACTTACTTCTTAATTTTGCACTAAAACCCAGTAGCCTTCATTATGTTTTCTTTTTTCATCTGAAAAGTGCTCTCTTATGGAATATGCTGCTCAGATACAAACCATTGTTTTTCTGTAACATTTAATTTTGCGCTGAAAACAAACTCGAAAATGTTTTTGTACTGACTCAATAATGTAGAAATCATAAAATAAAAATCCATAACAAAGTTTGTATGAAAAACATAGGGTGCCTAAGACTTTTGCACAGTACTGTCCATACATACATCATTTAGGTAACGATGCTTCTAGGCTGTCAGAATAACCAATAAATGGCAACTCAGTGTAAAATCCTCCATCACAGCCGGTCCCAACCACTCGCACATTATCACACATTTCCACCAGAGCATTTAGCATTTTTGAAAGGATTCTCCAGTGCCATTGCTTTGAAAGAGTCACTGGTAAAGCTGTTCCTTTTTCAATGGGAAAGTTGAAAATCAGGACAGAGGAGTTTTCACTTTGTGTGTTTTTTTTCTTTTCTGCAATATGACAAGCTTCATTTTTTGCCTCATTAACTTCAAGAGAGAGCAAAAAGGGAGGTTGGTGAGAGAATAGTTTATAGCTGCTATAACTAAGTTTTTTGTGAATATTTCACATTAAATGTAAATGAACAAAAAGTACAACTTATTTTTTTCATTCGTTTTTTAATGAATTAAAAAAATAAGTTGTACTTTTTGTTCATTTACATTTAATGTGAAACCAATCATTGGCAAATTGCTGTGGTTAAAGAGGAACAAAACACTGGGAAGTACTTTTAGAGGACAGTAATATTTTCCAATAACAGCAAACTCCTTTGTATTTTATTCCTTAGATGATGTCTATTGAGGTTTTTCACCCACGTGACCAAGTCATGTGATGCTGCCATTTTGGACGTCACGGCTCGAATCAGTTTGAATGCGAGGAAGGCGACAAACGAAAAACATAAAAGAAAAAGGAGCGAGATGCAGAAAACACCTTCACTATCCAGCGACGTAGGGCATTTACAGGGTGAGCAGAGGGAGAGGTATTTGCAAAAATTGAGGTTAGCAGGCTTAGAGAACGACGTTTACCTGCTTCCACCAGGATTGTTCACTGACGTACGGAAGTACACGAAGCCCTCGTCTTTACCTGACTTCGGCCCACATGATCTGTATACCTATGTCGTTAAAAACCCATCGCCATACACAGGTATTGATCTGAAAGCGTATAAGAGTTTGGATGCCTACAAATATTTTGTGTCAGGCTGGGTAACATGCCTACATCAGTGGGTCGTCCCTGGAGCCGGTGGTCGCCATCTTATTACAGCTAAGGTTTGTTCACATTTTCATTTACTTTCGGTCCTCAGGATAAACAAAGTGTTATTAAATGTCATTGAAATAACTTCTTAGTCTGTTGAGACATGGCCCGTTATAAATTTGCTGTTACCAGGCAATGACCAAGAACTGTATTATCAGGGTCGGTGTCTGTGTTGTAGCAGTGTACTAGCAGCTAGCTGTTAGCACTAGCTAATGTCAACAACATATCTAGTATGTTACTGTAACAATGTTTACGTTCAGTCATTTGGATGACTGTTAAAACCTTTCAGTCTCAAGTTTTTCCTTTACTGTATTTACTAGTTTACTGTAATTATGATCCGGCAGCTATTTACACCGGATCCAGTGTAAATAGCTGCCGGAGCGCGCTCCGGCTTGCTCCCCCTCAAATTAAGCAGGGCGCTCCGGCTTGGGAGCAAGCCGGAGCGCGCTGCTTAATTTGAGGGGGAGCAAGCCGGAGCGCGCTCCGGAACCTCGGCCGGAGCACTCCGGGAGCAAGCCGGAGCGCGCTGCTTAATTTGAGGGGGAGCAAGCCGGACCGCGCTCCGGAACCTCGGCCGGAGCACTCCGGGAGCAAGCCGGAGCGCACTGCTTAATTTGAGGGGGAGCAAGCCAGAGCGCGCTCCGGAACCTCGGCCGGAGCACTCCGGGAGCAAGCCGGAGCGCGCTGCTTAATTTGAGGGGGAGCAAGTCGGAGCGCACTGCTTAATTTGAGGGGGAGCAAGCCGGAGCGCGCTCCGGCAGCTATTTACACTGGATCTGGTGTCTGTAACACGTTTTTTTTTTCAAGCTGGTTCTCCCTCTCTGTCTGCAGCGTTAGTATGTAGCTTGACCTTCAAAATGGCGGACACCGGGGTGTCACGTGACCCTGTGACGTCAGGTGAAAAACCTCAGTACAAACAACAAAGGTGAAAGAAAGAAAGAAAGAAAGAAAGAAAGAAAGAAAGAAAGAAAGAAAGAAAATGGGTATAGGACATGCTAATACAAGGAAATTGCATCTGCTGTAGACCTGACATAAATATATGAATAAATAATGCATGCTGTAAAAATTCAAGCCATGTCTCATTTGGAGAGCAATTAAAGGGCATGAATGAATCAATTTATAAATTATAAGGACACAAATTTGAGATAAAGAAAGAACATTCTCACATTCATGTCTGTATATCATATCATATATTCATGTATAAATTACCCAAAGAAAAATGTGCCAAATAGTGTTCAGACTCAACAAAGCATGAGACAAGAAGTGGATCATGCCTATATCTGACTCAAAACCTTCTGACATACAGTGTCTTGCAAAAGTATTCACCCCCCCTTCATGTTTGTCCTGTTTTGTCGCACTACAAGCTGGAATTAAAATGGATTTTTTGAGGGTTAGCACCATTTGATTTACACAACATGCCTACCACTTTAAAGGTGCAAATTGTTGTTTTATTGTGACACAAACAACAATTAAGATGAAAAAAAAACAGAAATCTGGAGTGCGCATAGGTATTAACCCCCCCAGGTCAATACTTTGTAGAGCCACCTTTTGCTGCAATTACAGCTGCAAGTCTCTTGGGGTATGTCTCTATTAGCTTAGCACATCTAGCCACTGGGATTTTTGCCCATTCCTCAAGGCAAAACTGCTCCAACTCCTTCAAGTTAGATGGGTTGTGTTGGTACAGCAATCTTCAAGTTATGCCACAGATTCTCAATTAGATTGAGGTCTGGGCTTTGATTAGGCCACTCCAAGATATTTAAATGTTTCCCTTTAAACCACTCCAGTGTAGCTTTAGCAGTACGTTTAGGGTCATTGTCCTGCTGGAACATGAACCGTCGTCCCAGTCTCAAACCTCTGGCTGACTCAAACAGGTTTTCCTCCAGAATTGCCCTGTATTTAGTGCCATCCATCTTTCCTTCAGTCCTGACCAGCTTTCCTGTCCCTGCAGATGAAAAATATCATCACAGCATGATGCTGCCATCACCATGCTTCACTGTAGGAATGCTGTTCTCAGAATGTTGGGTTTGCACCACAGATGGCATTCCCCATGATGGCCAAAAAGATCAATTTTAGTCTCATCTGACCAGAGAATCATCTTCCATGTGTTTGAGGAGTCTGTCACATGCTGTTGGGCAAACTCCAAACGTGTTTTCTTAAGCAATGGCTTTTTTTTTGGCCACTCTTCCATAAAGCCCCGCTCTGTGGAGTGTACGGCTTAAAGTGATCCTATGGACAGATACTCCCATCTCCGCTGTGGATCTTTGCAGCTCCTTCAGTGTTATATTTGGTGTCTTTGTTGCATCTCTGATTAATGCCCTCCTTGCCTGGCCTGTGAGTTTTGGTGGGCGGCCTTCTCTTGTCAGGTCTGTAGTGGTGACATATCCTTTCCATTTTGCTCTAATGAATTTAATGGTGCTCCGTGGAATATTCAAAGTTTGGAATATTTTTTTATAACCCAACCCTGATCCATACTTCTTCACAACTTTGTCTCTGACCTGTTTGGAGGCTCCTTGGTTTTCATGCTGCTTGCTTCGTAGTGCTGCAGAGTCAGGGTCCTTCCAGAACAGGTTGATTTATCCAGACATCATGTGACAGATCATGTGACACTTTGTTTGCACACAGGTGGATCTTAATCAACTAATCATGTGACTTATGAAGTGAATTGGTTGGACCAGCTCTTATTTAGGGGTTTCATACGAAAGGGGGTGAATACCTATGCACACTCCAGATTTCTGTTTTTTTTTTTCATCTTAATTGTTGTTTGTGTCACAATAAAACAACAATTTGCACCTTTAAAGTGCTAGGCATGTTGTGTAAATCAAATGGTGCTAACTCTCCAAAAATCCATTTTAATTCCATGTTGTAACGCAACAAAACAGGACAAACACCAAGGAGGATGAATACTTTTGCAAGACACTGTAGCCACTGGTTAGATACAATCTCCTTCCTCTTTATTTACAACCATATATTATTTGTTGTATGTCTTCCTCTATGCTTTCTGAAATTCAGATAGTTCGCTCTGAGGCATTGTCGGCCAGTGCAGTTCTCACGTCAATCATGTACTGTTGTTTGTTCAAACTAAATACACACATTTCCTGGTCCTTGTCACCATCTTCAGACTTGGGTTATACTGTAAATGGATAATGCTTAAGGACAAACCTTGAGAATATATTATCTGAATTGTACAATAGGTGAATGATAAAACGCAGTCGGTCACATAAACACCATTAGGATGGGTATCTTGGGAACATCCCCTTGTTTGGGAGTGGAAAAAGTCTATAATGTCCAGGATTGTGTGGGGAATTTGCCTCATAGTCACACGGAGGAAGGTGTCGGGTTGTGTGTGTGTGGTGTGGTGGGGGTCTTGAACATCGGCCACCCACTGTACAGCTTTGTTGCTCAGCAACGGCTACTGTTTATGAGCTCAGTTTTTCTGAATTATTGTCTTTTTTCACCCTCATATTTCTGTCCTCGGCTCACACTCGGTGTCTGTTTCTCTCTTAGCTGCTTAATCCTCCAGCCACTCCCAAGGACTTTTGGAATCCTACTTTAAGTAGGACACTTAATTAAAAATCATAATTGAAGATGATCTAATCAAAAAGTGACACCTGCTGCACTGCAGGAGTATGGAAAGTATTACGGTATACATATGTTAATTGCTTTGCACACCATATGTTTGAAAAGGAAAGTGAGATGGCGGCTTTTCCCATGATGATAATGCTTGAGAATGTCTCCAAGAGGATTTTTCTTAAATGTGCACAGATAAAAATACCCATCCAAATGCCTTGCCTATACATGTGTATTAATGTGATTTGTATATTAAAGCAAATTTAATTTGAGTATTGATCTAGACCAGGGGTCTTAAATTTATTTTAGGTAACAGACCACATTACACTTAGTCCAATGTCAACAAGTCCTCTTAAATGTGTTTTGAATGCGCAGTAAGGATTGAACATATATGACCTACCGTACAAAACAGATTCACGGATGACAATTTATTACAACCCTCCAAACTGTCCAAAGTACAGTGCTGTGAAAAAGTATCCCCCCCGCTGATTTCTTCCAGCCTTCCTGATTGTAGAATCATGAACACTGACCTTAACTGAGGCAAGTGAGGCCTGCTGTTCTTTAGATGTTTGTCGGGGTTCTTTTGTGACCTCCTGGATCAGTTGTCGAAGCACTCTTGGTTGAATTTTGGAAGGCCGGCCACTCCTAGGAAGGTTTGCCACTGTTCCAAGGTTTTTTTTTTTTTTTTCCATTTGTAGATAATAGCTCTCACTGTGGTTCGCTGGAGTCCCAGAGCCTTGGCTATAGCTTTGTAACCCTTTCCAGACTGATAGATTTCAATTATTTTGTTGCACATCTATTCTTGTAACTCTTTACTTCATGGCATCTTTTTAAGCTCTATTAGCCTACTTCACATTGCCAGCCTGGTTCTATTTATGTGATATTTAGATTGAACAGATCGGGCAGTAATCATGCCTAGGTGTGGCTAGTGAAACTGAACTCAATTGTCAATTGTGACAGTGGGGGCATGGCCAAGCAGCAGTCTGTGAATGGAGGGTGGGGTCAGGGAAGGTAAGTGGCTAAGTCATTCCACCTGCTGTCAATTAATGTGTGTGTGTATTTGTTACAGGGATGGAGCATAAAAGGAGAGAGAGAGCAGAGAAAAGGGCCTCTCTCCCTGACCACAATGCATGTGTGAGTGAGTGAGAGAGAGAGAGAGAGAGAGAGAGAGAAAAAGAAAGAAAGAAAGCTGAAAAGCTCAATAAAGTGTTTGTGTGTAAACATCAACTCTCGCCTGTGGTGCTTCTGTGCTCCACCCATATCAGGAACTGTTACAGTGGTGCCGAAACCCAGGAGCACAGAAGGGAACCACCCCATGGAGTCCTCCCCATACGAAGAGCTCATCCTTGCCCTCGCTACCACCCAGCAGAACCAGCATCAAGCACTGATCACCCTCCAAAAGGAACAGGAGCAATGCTTCGAAGCCTTGATGCTCGCCCAGCAGGAAGATCGCCAGGCGTTTCGGCACCACTGTAACAGTTCCTGATGTGGGTGGAGCACAGAAGCACGGCAGGCGAGAGTTGATGTTTACACACAAACACTTTATTGAGCTTTTCAGCTTTCACTCACTCACTCACTCACTCACTCACTCACTCACTCACTCACTCACTCACTCACACGTTAATTGACAGCAAGTGGAATGACTTAGCCACTTACCTTCCCTGACCCTGCCCTCCATTCATAGACTGCTGCTTGGCCATGCCCCTGCTGCCACATCAATTAAATTTGGTTAATTGCTTGATTGGTTGAGGTTAAATGCTTGATTGGTTGAAGGGGTAATTACTTTTTCACATTGGGCCAGATAGGGTTGGGTAACTTTTTTTTCCGTCAATCAATGAAATCATTTGAAAACTGCATTTTATGTTTACTTGGGCTATGTTTGTCTAATATTAAAATTAGTTTGATGACATGAAACATTTAAGTGTGACAAATATACAAAAATAGAACAAATCAGGAAGGGGCAAATACTTTTTTTCACAGCACTGTATGGTTTTAACATACACTCACTGTCCACTTTAATAGGGATATCTGTACATTTGTGCAATGCATTAAATTATACAGATACACAAGCATCAGTTAAAATTCATGTTGAACATCAGAATGGGTTTCTAATTCTGTCAAATTCTCTCAAAATCTCAGCAAGTTTGACCCTGGCATGATGGTTTGTGCCAGACATGCTGGTTTGAGTATTTTAAAAAGTACTGATTTCCTGGGATTTCCATACACTGAATGGTGTGAAAAACAAACACAAATCCAGTGAGCAGCAGTTCTGCAGGCAGAAATGTGTTGTTGATGAGTGAGGTCAGAGGAGAATGGCCAAACTGGTTTGTGTTGACAGGGAGGCTATGGTAACTCAAATAACTATAACTGTGTTGAGCAGAAAGCCATCTCAGAATGCACAGTATGCCAGGCCTTGAGGCAGACAGGCTACAACAGCAGAAGCTCACACCGAGTTACACTCTTCTCATCCAGAAACAGGTATCTGAGGCTATAGTGGGCAGAGGCTTACCCAAACTCCGCAGTTAAAGATCAGAAAAAGACCAAATGGTGTTTATTCAAACTTCAATTGTCTATTTTCAGTGAGCCTCTGGATAAAGGTTTGAATCTGGACCACTGAATTTAGAATCTGTATACTAAATCAAAATCACCTTGAGGTCTGCAATGGAATTGACATCTCATCTCATCTCATTATCTCTAGCCACTTTATCCTGTTCTACAGGGTCACAGGCAAGCTGGAGCCTATCCCAGCTGACTACGGGTGAAAGGCGGGGTACACCCTGGACAAGTCACCAGGTCATCACAGGGCTGATACAGACACAGACAACCATTCACACTCACATTCACACCTACGGTCAATTTAGAGTCACCAGTTAACCTAACCTGCATGTCTTTGGACTGTGGGGGAAACCAGAGCACCTGGAAGAAACCCACGCGGACATGGGGAGAACATGCAAACTCCGCACAGAAAGGCCCTCGCCGGCCACGGGGCTCGAACCCGGACCTTCTTGCTGTGAGGCGACAGCGCTAACCACCACACCACCGTGCCACCCCAAAAAACTTATTTCTCCACTGACAACAAAAACATAAGATTACTAGACATTAGATAAGTTGATATTATCTATAAGCCTTTATAGTTATTTATAACTTCTTTTTGAGTTCTTGGCATTTGAATAAAACTCATTTAATTCATGTGACCAGAAACAGGCTAATAACTGTAAGAACTGAATAATAAATATAATAACTTAGAAAATTATAGGGTGTATTTTCCACCACTGTGATTTCCATCCCTGGAGCTCACAATAAGAACCACTACTCTCAACTCCAAAATGAGTTGAGATGAAAAATGCAAAATGAAGATGAACCAAAGCAATGTATATAAAATGTTTATATCTATTAATTTAGACCCATTTTCAATGAACCTAGAAGGTCATGTATAAACATATCACTCATAAGAAAGCTCCAGGCCATATAATGTTCAACCTTGGGTAACCTCCGGGACACCAATAACCCTACACATTGTGTGTAACAATTTTGCATTCCTCATTTAATTACAGTATATGATCTACAGTATGTGTGTTTGTACTATTAGACTGTTCTCTTGTAAAAATGTGAAAGCGTTTGTGCTTGCTCCTCATATCAGCTCATGATTACATCCTAAAACAAAGCCAAATGTTGGCTTTAAAAAAAAATCACTCGAAAACATAACTACTAAATCATTCGAAAGTAACTAAAAATACAGACAATTGATTTTGACCTGATCCATGTGGATGAGCTTGGCCTGAAATGAAGGAAGAAAATACACTGTGATCCAAGTTTAATGAATTTGAGATTGCAGTAAAGATATGTGAGCAATAAAAATGGCTGGGAAGAGAAGGAAAAAGTTATGCCAGAAGCTTGAGTTTCTAAGGCTATAAGTCTTTTTATCAGTACATGAGACAAAAATACAAATTTCTACCAAATATTTTACTTTCCACGATGGAAAGTTACTAACTACCTACAGCAAACTACTCAAATAGTTCCTGAGAACAAAAAAAAAGAAAGAAAGTACCATTACTGTCATAATTCACCCTAATGAATGTCATGTAATTAGAAGAAATGACATTTTGTATTGCTTTATTAAGTTTGGAGAGGGTAAGTTTTGCACCAGTCATTTTAATTATGGCCAGATGCAATTATTTAAAATAGTTGTGTCAGCTCTACTAGTCAATTAGGCGACTACTTGACCAGAATTTCTGTGCTTTTCTTGAACTTGGATAATAAAAAGCCACTTCCTGGTCTCTGGGGACCTTTGCGTTTTCTCATGTCTGCACTTTTCAGCAAAAAATATATAATTGGACTGGTGTTGATTGTTGCTGATTTTTCTGGTTATATAACAACTGGTGTTGTTAGATGACCAGTAAAAGCTTTGCTTTGCTACAGGTCTTTTCGTTCCTCTTTTCATTAAAGCCGTGTGAAGTTTATTAAAAAAAAAAAGATGTAAATTAAATATGACCTGGAGTTGAAGGCTGTACTAGTTTTTATTATGTAACTTCAGGAAATATTACCCTTCATCTCTGCATGCCGAATCCCTACAGGGGAGAAAAATACACGTATATGAAAAAAGTTTATTTGTAACATAGTTGAAAATGTAAGGATATCTGTCTGATTTTTTTTTACTGTCTAATAATATAAGCCTGTCAGAATTCAGTCAAACTCAGTAGATTGAATATTGTTTGCAGTCAGGATGTTTAAACAATTAAAGTTTAACACTATTACAATGGTTTAAAGGTAGAATAATAAATGACTTCATATTTTATAAATGCCTGAGAAACTACTAAAAATGGCACCACTATGGTTAATTTATAGCAGTGTTTCTCAAACTCGTCGAAGCAAACTTCACTGCAGTCAGCAATCACAGAGTCATCCTCCTCTGAACATAAACCGATTCTTCAAATATTAGGCTCATTATTTCATCCTGATTTATGAAGAAAATATTGACCCATGATGCTTAATGCACTCAAAAACAACAAACGTTTATTATGGCTTGTTTGAAGAAGTAATACAGAACATTTTATTGGAAACACAGTATTGAATTAAAAACTATTAATGAACATATTTTCTTTGTTACAAGCAGACATTTTGACTTGACTCCTTAATTCAAAGTGCCTTTTCTTTTATACCTGATGAGTTGCATATGTGGCTAAAAGTATGTGGACACTTGACCATCACATTCATAGATGTTTTTCAAACATCCCATTTCAGATTTAGTCCCCATTTGCTGTTATAACAAGAAGACAGAGTCATCTATATCCCCCGCCCTATATACCAACTACAGCGCTCAGCGTAAATGAGTCCACCCCCTTTGAAAAGTAACATTTTAAACAATATCTCAATGAACACAAACAATTTCCAAAATGTGATAAGACAAAGTTTAATATAACATCTGTTTAACTTATAACGTGAAAGTAAGGTGAATAATATAACTTAGATTACACATTTTTTCAGTTTTACTCAAATTAGGGTGGTGCAAAAATGAGTACACCCCACAACAAAAACTACTACATCTAGTACTTTGTATGGCCTCCATGATTTTTAATGACAGCACCAAGTCTTCTAGGCATGGAATGAACAAGTTGGTGACATTTTGCAACACCAATCTTTTTCCATTCTTCAACAATGACCTCTTTTAGTGACTGGATGCTGGATGGAGAGTGATGCTCAACTTGTCTCTTCAGAATTCCCCACAGGTGTTCGATTGGGTTCAGATCAGGAGACATACTTGGCCACTGAATCACTTTCACCCTGTTCTTCTTCAGAAATCCAACAGTGGCCTTAGATGTGTATTTAGTCATGTTGGAAAAGTGCACGACGACCAAGGGCACGGAGTGATGGTAGCATCTTCTCTTTCAGTATAGAGCAATACATCTGTGAATTCATGATGCCATCAATGAAATGCAGCTCCCTGACACCAGCAGCACTCATGCAGCCCCACATAAGGACACTGCCACCACCATGTTTCACTGTAGGCACCATGTATTTTTACTTGTATTCTTCACCTTTGCGACGCCATACAGTTTTGAAGCCATCAGTTCCAAAAAGATTGATCTTGGTCTCATCACTCCAGAGTATAGAGTCCCAGTAGTCTTCATCTTTGTCAGTATGGGCCCTGGCAAACTCTAGGCGGGCTTTTTTGTGCCTGGGCTTTAGGAGAGGCTTCTTTCGTGGACGGCATCCATGCATGCCATTCCTCTGCAGTGTACGCCGTATTGTGTCACGGGAAATAGTCACCCCAGTTTGGCTTTCTACTTCTTTAGATAACTGCAGTGAACTTGCATGCCGATTTTCTTCAACCCTTCTCATCAGAAGACGCTCCTGTCGAGGTGTTAACTTCCGTGGACGACCTGGACGTCTCTGTGAGATGGTTGCAGTTCCATCTTTCTTAAATTTTTGTACCACTTTTGCTACAGTATTCTGACTGATAAGTAAAGCTTTGCTGATCTTCTTGTAGCCTTCACCTTTGTGGTGTAAAGAAATTATTTTCTTTGGGGAATTCTGAAGAGACAAGTTGAGCATCACTCTCCATCCAGCATCCAGTCACTAAAAGAGGTCATTGTTGAAGAATGGAAAAAGATTGATGTTGCAAAATGTTGCCAACTTGTTCATTCCATGCCTAGAAGACTTGGTGCTGTCATTCAAAATCATGGAGGCCATACAAAGTACTAGATGTACAGTAGTAGTTTTTGTTGTGGGGTGTACTCATTTTTGCACCACCCTAATTTGAGTAAAACTGAAAAATGTATAATCTAAGTTATATTATTAACCTTACTTTCACGTTATAAGTTAAACAGATATTATTTTAAACTTTGTCTTGTCAACATTTTGGAAATTGTTTGTGTTCATTGAGATATTGTTTAAAATGTTACTTTTCAAAGGGGGTGTACTCATTTACGCTGAGCACTGTATATACCAAGTTTCAAGATATTATTTGTCACATTTTTCAAGTTCTGCTGCAGGAAACCAACCCTACCTCTTTACACTGTCCTCAGCAGCCCATGGCATAAGCTCACCAGACCTTTGGCCCAGGTGAGCTAAAAAATAAAATTTCTCACATTTCTTAGTATCAAAAGGCACATAGACATTACTTAATCAACACACATATATCAACTTTCAAGACCGTACCACTCATAGTTTTCAAGTTCTGCTCCAGAAACAAAACCTACCCCAAGACTAACCTGAGAGACTAAATCTGAAATTGTTTCCATGGAAACATGAAAAATTAAAATTCCTCAAATTTCTTACTATGACAAGGCACATCTACAATACATCACCTTGTTACCATGTATACCAAGTTTCAAATCCGTATCATGAATAGTTTTGGATATATGCTCCAGAAATGAACATTGCTCTTAGAAACTAAGTCAAAATCTATTTTTTATGTACAAATTTGAAAAATACTTTTTTTTTTCAAAAGTCCAAAATAGCAAAAGGCATCAGTTCACATGCTGCTTGATATTTATACGAAGTTTCATGAAGATATCTTCAGTTGTTTTAAAGATATGGCCTGGAAACGAAAACGTGACCGGACGGACGGACAGCCGGATGGAACCCTTTTCTATATCCCTCGCCAAACTTTGTTTGGGCAGGGGATAATAACCTCCACTCTTCTGGGAAGGCCTTCCACTTGATTTTGGAGCGAGGCTGTAGGGATTTGCTCATTTATCCACAAGCGCGTTAGTGAGGTCAGGCGCTGATGTTGGGCAAGAAGGCCTGAGGTTCAATCAGTGTTCCAGTTCAGCCCAAAGGTGTTCAGTGGGGTTGAGGTCAGGGCTCTGTGCAGGTCACTCAAGTACTTCTATTCCAATTTTGACAAACCTTGTCTTCATGTAACTTGCTTTGTGAACAGGGACATTGTCATACTGAAACAGGTTTGGGCCTCTTAGTTCTAGTGAAGGGAATTTTTTTTTAAATGCTGCAGCAGACAAATACATTCTAGACAATTCTGTGCTATCAACCTTTGGATATACAGTGTATTTTTCCTGCTTGTTAAATTATCTCTTTGAATGCTCTCTATATGATGAGCACAGTGGAACTGACTGCTTGCTGAAAATCTACTTCCTGTACCTTGTACATGTGGTGGTAGTTTTTCGGGAGGGTGTTAAACCCAGCATCTAGCATCTTTTACACTTCTTGCCACCAACTGTATCCACCAGATCCACTGCTGGTCAGTTGGCTGTGGGTCTAGATAATCCAGCTTCTGGAGAATAACTGTAGCTGCTAGGGCTATAGCTGGCCTGGTTCATACCTGTATCTTGGAAGCCATGGCCTAATGGTTAGAGAAGTAGCCTTGGGGCAAAAAGGTTCCTTGCTCAAATACCTGGACCAGCAGGAATGGCTGAAGTACCCTTGAGCAAGGCACATAACCCCCAGCTGCTGCCTTGGGTATGTTGTATGTCGCTCTGAATAAGAGTTTCTGCTAAATGCCATTTATGTAATGTATGCTGTAGAACTGGGCGGCACGGTGGTGTAGTGGTTAGCGCTGTCGCCTCACAGCAAGAAGGTCCTGGGTTCGAGCCCCGGGGCCGGCGAGGGCCTTTCTGTGTGGAGTTTACATGTTCTCCCCGTGTCCGCGTGGGTTTCCTCCGGGTGCTCCGGTTTCCCCCACAGTCCAAAGACATGCAGGTTAGGTTAACTGGTGACTCTAAATTGACCATAGGTGTGAATGTGAGTGTGAATGGTTGTCTGTGTCTATGTATCAGCCCTGTGATGACCTGGCGACTTGTCCAGGGTGTACCCCGCCTTTCGCCCGTAGTCAGCTGGGATAGGCTCCAGCTTGCCTGCGACCCTGTAGAAGGATAAAGCGGCTAGAGATAATGAGATGAGATGCTGTAGAACCCTTTTGATTGTAATGGAAGTCCGTTGCGGCTTTGCCTTGGTGACGGATACCATTATTTATAGGCCTACTTGGTGTTTTAGTTACTGAGGTTTAAATTCACATGGCCCTGGTTAGGATAGTTGCTGTGTCCTGTCCTGTCATTTCCATCTTTAGTGTAGAGACGGTGGCAGATTCATCCTCTGAATTCCCTTCATCTAAAGATTCAAAAATCAGAATTGTCGACTCACTTGTCCTCTGTCTCTGACATTTATTTCTGAAACCACTATTACAGTCCAAAAGTGGTAATCGGACTTCTTTGACTGTCAGTTTTCAGGAGCTGATTTCTGAGCATCCATGTCTGAGATTTTCTGTTGCAGTATTGAAGAAAGAAGCTTGGGAAACCTTTTTTTTTTCTCCCCTGAGCAGGTGCAGTCAAAGTCAGTCAAAACGATGTCAAATCAATTCACGTTTCAAATAAATGTGTATTTTGAGTCTGTGTAGCTATCTTTCTACTGATAGTAGATAGGTCAAAATTACCTACATCACCTTTGTACAGAAATTGTGAACAGATATGATATTATTCCACAACACGTTAAATGTGTTGACATTTTCCTTGTATATTCATGAGCCTAGATGAGGAAAAGCAATATAATTTCATGGATAAAATGAGACGTTATCAAGTATCTTAGAAAACACAACAACAGAAATGGATCGAAATGACCCAGAACACATCAGTAGTGTTAAATATGTACAGTAATATTTTATCTATTGATTGAACCTTTCATTCCAAACTTTCCATTATCTGAGCTGATTATTTATAGGCCTACTTGGTGTTTTAGTTACTGAGGTTTGGGTTAAGCCCATTCAAATCAAGTCAAATAGACTGATAACTTAATAAAAAGCAGAACAACATTTATACTGGTAAAATGTCCATCAATAACAAAATAAAAAATCATGGACCACACTTTGAGAATCGTAGCTCTATAGTATGATCTATGGTGTACTATAGTATTACAACCCCAAATCAGCAAAAGGTGGGATAGTTTGTATAATGATTTGTAAATAATCTTTGAATTGTACTGCACTCAAAACAATACAACACATTATTTGATGTTTTACATCATGAATTATATATATATATATATATATATATATATATATATATATATATATATATATATATATATTAATAAGCACATTTAATTTTGATTCTTGCAACACATTTTTTAAAAAAAAAAAGTTGGGACAGTAAAGCATTTACCACTTTGTAATGTTGCCATTCCTTCTCACAACATTTAAAAGATGTTTAGGGACTGAAGACACCAAGTGATGAAGTGTTTTGGGCGTTTTTCCCCCCCATTCTTCCTGCAAACAGGTCTTAAGGTATGCAACAGTACAGAGTCATCGTTGTCATATTTTTCGTTTCAAAACTCACCACACATTCTATATTGGGGACAGAGGAGACAGACACCCTCTTCTTCCATAGCCCTGTCTTTGTAATGTGTGCAGAATGTGGTTTTGCATTGTCTTGTTGAAATATCTCTGGAAAAAAATGTCGTCTTGAAGGCAGCATATGTTGCTCCAAAATCTCAGTGTACTTTTCTGCATTCATGGTGCCATCACAGAAATTTAAGTTACCTTTGCCAAAGACACTGACACAAACCCATACCATGATAGATCCTGGCTTTTGGACCTGTTGCTGGTAACAGTCTGGATGGTCCTTTTTGTCTTTGGTATGGAGCACATGACATCCGTTTCTTCCCAAAAAGACCTGGAATACTGATTCGTTTTATCACAGTACATATTTCCACTGTCTGATGGTCAGAGGTGGACAAAGTACCCAACTTCATTACTTTAGTCAAAGTACAGATCCCACTGGTCAAATGTGACTCTGATACAAGTGAAAGTTGTCCAGTCAAATTTTTACTGAAGTTAAAGTACTGAAGTACTTGCTTTTAAAAATACTTACCGTAAGTATTAAAAGTACATTTTCTGTCAACGCATCGGTGTATTAGTGCCACAATGCTTACAAAACCTAATGCCGTTACCAAAGACAGAAATGTGAATTCAGAAAATGAATGCATGCTGTACCATCATGGTGGTTTAACGTTAAGCTAGCTAGTCAGTGAAACTCCACCTGACATGCTAGCAAACTCTTTTCAAACTTGAAATCACATTGGATAGCTAATGCTACTAGAAAAGAAAGCTTTCTACATTCTGTTTATTTGGCAAGATTATGCTAAAACATATTTCTGAAAGGACTTCGGATAAGTTAACGTTATTCATGTTAGCGTAACTCTGTTTTTACATGCTAACTAACAGTGTCCAAGTTAACGAGCTAGATGTAAATATTAGCCATGAACAAGGCTATGGCAACTTGGTAGGCAAATCCATAAAAGTCATTTGACTAACCAGACTGCATAGCTATTGCAACATTATCACTAGCTCTAAAAGCACAGACAACTTTGTTGATAGCTTTCTCTTGGAATAAAATTTACAAACCTCAATATGCTTCTGCAGGTCGGACGGCGAGTTTTTGTCAGTCAATGATGTGGTTCATTTTCAGCAAACAAAACAAACATTTAAAACAAAACAAATCTTTATTCCTTTCAGAAAATTGAAACATGGGTTCTAGGTATGGCCATGGGTGCGTGCATTCCCCAGAAGAACTGCCTCCTTCCATTCTGCCATCAACTGATCATGTTCAATAATGCTGCTGAGAAATCATTGAACTTGATTTTATCCAGTCTATGGACACGACGTGACCGTGATTACTGATTGGCTGTCTCAGTGTCACCTGTGAAAAAAAACAATCACCTTTTAGAAAGGAAAAGAAAAAAACATCCACTTTCAAAGCTGCTCCATAGTAACGAGTGATGAGGACCTTGATAGAAATGTAGTGGAGTAAAAAGTATGATATTTGTCTTTCAAATGTAGTGAAGTTAAAGTCACAAGTTTCCAAAAAAATAATACTCAAGTAAAGATACTCAAAAAATGTACTTTAGTCAGGGCTTTGAACCGGTTCAAGGAACGAAAACGAAAACCGGGAACTTTTTCTATTTCACATGGAACAGAAACTTTATTATTTTTTATGTTCCGGAACAGAAACGCTTATTAAAAATAATGGTAACCGGTTAATACCGGTTTTTATTTCGTTCCTCAAAGTTTATGTAGCCTACAAATAGTCATTCTTCTCCTGCGCAAGTTTCTATGACCCGCTGGGGTTCACTTCCTGTGTGACGTTCGCTGATTGAATGGAGAGAGCGGGAAGGTGGACTGCTAGTGAGTAAATGCATTACTGAGTGTCTGAGCAAAGAAGAGCCTGAACGTTGCAACCTCCCTATTGGCTGTTTGTAAAAATGTATCAGTTGTTGCCCTTCCCACGGGAATCATCGCGGGCTCGAGAGATGAGACCTGACGAGTTAGTTCGTTGGTAGCAGAACAAAATGTCTGGACACAAATCGGGTTTTCAATAAAGGAAAGAAAATAAACGGAGGGTCGAAAATACAAAAAAGGAGGCAGAAAATGCAAAACGAGTTTTAAGGTAGGACAAATGGTTAGTTTTCTGAGGCAGCCCGCCGTGGCTGCAGGCTTTCAGTTGTCATTGAATGGTTAGTTTTCTGAGGCAGCCCGCCGTGGCTGCCTGCAGGCTTATTTATTATAGCCCATTTAGTTAAAATAGTTGATCTAAAATGTTTATAGTTATAGTTATGTGATGGTTGTCCTGATTTAGACTGGTGTTTTTTTTTTGGGGGGGGGTGCGCGCGATGTTGCACCCGGGTCCAGATTAGGGCAGAACCGGCCCTGGCTACATTTCAGCTGTAGTTTATGAATGTATGTACTTGCATAGATGTGTACTTCCAATATGGCGCCTAACAAAATCTCGCGGCGCGGTGACGTCATGCGGTAGCCCTCTATAGGGCCTGACTAGCCTTTGGTAACACACTAAACGAATTATCTTTCATTTTTGGCACTTTTTCTGTTTGTGTAGATGGGAAGACATACTGAGAATCCAAATCGCCAACATTTGAAATAATAATTGTTTTGAATTATTTCTTGTCTTATTTAATGAAGGTTGTAATAGAATTAGCCTACATTTGGCTTAAGCTGGATGAGACAGAGACATAATTTTATAGCCATTTGTTAAACAGCTGACAGGGAACGTAATTAACCGTTCCGGGAACGAAATTTTTTTGTTCTAACCGGTTCGGGAACGTCTATTTAATGGTGGAACCCAAAACCGGAAACGTTAAAATTCCGTTTCTGTTCGGAACGAACCAATAGGAAAAAAATTCCGGTTCAAAGCCCTGACTTTAGTACAATACTCAAGTAAATGTACAACCCCGATTCCAAAAAAGTTGGGACAAAGTACAAATTGTAAATAAAACCAGAATGCAATAATTTACAAATCTCAAAAACTGATATTGTATTCACAGTAGAACATAGACAATATATCAAATGTCGAAAGTGAAACATTTTGAAATTTCATGCCAAATATTGGCTCATTTGAAATTTCATGACAGCAACACATCTCAAAAAAGTTGGGACAGGGGCAATAAGAGGCTGGAAAAGTTAAAGGTACAAAAAAGGAACAGCTGGAGGACCAAATGGCAACTCATTAGGTCAGTTGGCAATAGGTCATTAACATGACTGGGTATAAAAAGAGCATCTTGGAGTGGCAGCAGCTCTCAGAAGTAAAGATGGGAAGAGGATCACCAATCCCCCCAATTCTGCGCCGACAAATAGTGGAGCAATATCAGAAAGGAGTTTGACAGTGTAAAATTGCAAAGAGTTTGAACATATCATCATCTACAGTGCATAATATCATCAAAAGATTCAGAGAATCTGGAAGAATCTCTGTGCGTAAGGGTCAAGGCCAGAAAACCATACTGGGTGTCCGTGATCTTCGGGCCCTTAGACGGCACTGCATCACATACAGGCATGCTTCTGTATTGGAAATCACAAAATGGGCTCAGGAATATTTCCAGAGAACATTATCTGTGAACACAATTCACCGTGCCATCCGTTGTTGCCAGCTAAAACTCTATAGTTCAAAGAAGAAGCCGTATCTAAACATGATCCAGAAGCGCAGACGTCTTCTCTGGGCCAAGGCTCATTTAAAATGGACTGTGGCAAAGTGGAAAACTGTTCTGTGGTCAGACGAATCAAAATTTGAAGTTCTTTATGGAAATCAGGGACGCCATGTCATTCGGACTAAAGAGGAGAAGGACGACCCAAGTTGTTATCAGCGCTCAGTTCAGAAGCCTGCATCTCTGATGGTATGGGGTTGCATTAGTGCATGTGGCATGGGCAGCTTACACATCTGGAAAGACACCATCAATGCTGAAAGGTATATCCAGGTTCTAGAGCAACATATGCTCCCATCCAGACGACGTCTCTTTCAGGGAAGACCTTGCATTTTCCAACATGACAATGCCAAACCACATACTGCATCAATTACAGCATCATGGCTGTGTAGAAGAAGGGTCCGGGTACTGAACTGGCCAGCCTGCAGTCCAGATCTTTCACCCATAGAAAACATTTGGCGCATCATAAAACGGAAGATACGACAAAAAAAGACCTAAGACAGTTGAGCAACTAGAATCCTACATTAGACAAGAATGGGTTAACATTCCTATCCCTAAACTTGAGCAACTTGTCTCCTCAGTCCCCAGACGTTTACAGACTGTTGTAAAGAGAAAAGGGGATGTCTCACAGTGGGAAACATGGCCTTGTCCCAACTTTTTTGGAATCTGGGTTGTACTCCGTTACTGTCCACCTCTGGTGATGGTCCATCCTAGATGCCTCTGAGCCCAGAGAAGTTCTCTACACAGTTAACAGAATGTTTCCTTTTTTCATAGTAAAGTTTTAACTGGCATTTGTGGATGTAATTTCGTATTGTAGTGCTTGATAATGGTTTGCAAAAGTAATCCCGAGCCCATGGGTTTATGATGTGGTGCCATCTGAGGGATTAGGGATCACGGGTGTTCAGTAAAATGTCATTTTAGACAAATGAAGACTTTTGAGGGCACACATAATTTGAATAAAGTGCATGCAAGTGAAATTAACCACTTATGATCATTTTTGAGAGCGAGGTTACATTAAAATGGCCACTTAGGTATTTTGCATATCAAGACACAAATACAGGCTGTGTGATTGGATGGACAGAAACCACAACAGTTTTGGATATCCATCTGAACCTTTAATCAACAGACACTGTTGTTTGATAAATTTATTGGATGGATGCTCCTCGACTTCACTTGCTCCCTGAGAAGTGATTTGAAATAATCACAGTCGGAACAGCAAGAGGGACCAAAGGAAATAAATTTCTTTTATAATAAGACAGAATTTGAGAGGCATACTTGAGTGGAGTGCTTTAATGCAGCATGGCTCATTAAACTCTGCTGACTGGGCCTGGGTGGCAGATGAACATTAGCTTCACAGTCCATAACACAGAGCTGCAGTCTTCAGGCGACTGTTTAGTAGGCGTTCTGCAGAGCCGAGAGAACTCTTCCACTCTTCTTTCCAGCTGACCTACCAAGGCAGTGTATCAACTTAGCTTAGATATGCTGATCTGAAATCAAAACTCCAACACATTTAATAGATTTATGTTGAAATATTTGTGATGTACTTGGTGATTCTGCTGCTGATTTGTGAAAAGTTAGTGTTGTCTACTGCTCGAGCAGTGACAGTGGAGTTTAATAGGAGAAAAAAAAGGTTAAATAATCACAGACATGGTGATAACAGTCAAACTTTCATTGTTAGCCTCTGAAAACTCAAGAATAAAAGATAAATTGAAGATAAAAATTGTGGAGACAGCAATCATTGGATTCAAAGTTCCAGAATGCAGTGCAGCACAGTTGCTCTGAGTTGTAATAAAGACGCTAGGCTTGGCTAGTTATCTCTGAGACGATGAATATGATGGTGCTTTGATGCTGGTATTCGTATTTGTTGAAATAAAATATCTCGCAAATAACAAATTGAGCTAAAAGTCACTCTTTATGTCTGTCCTTTATAAGCTACATGTTGGATTTGTTCTGAACGACATAACCACTAAAGTGATGAAAATAGACAGGACCATTTTTTTGTCAGGGAGGCTGCCATAACTCTGTCATGCATGATGTAATTTTCTGCGAGCACAGCGGAGGTGTACAAGTGCATGCTTTACTAGACTATCGTATAATATTATGGTCTAGCGTGAGTTCTCAGTCAATTTTTTGCATTTCTCCACAAAAATTATGGCAATGTAGTATTAGAAAAAGAATCAAAATAAAGGAGTGGCTAGTTTATTGCCTGTTTACTTAAAAATATGTATATTTGCCTGCTTATCTTCCATCTATTTGATGTGCAACACGGTGTGCTGTCATGCTGTTGGTGTTTTGTGGTTAAACAAAGTCAGGATCGCGTCTGGGCGGCACGGTGGTGTAGTGGTTAGCGCTGTCGCCTCACAGCAAGAAGGTCCTGGGTTCGAACCCCGGGTCCGGCGAGGGCCTTTCTGTGTGGAGTTTGCATGTTCTCCCCGTGTCCGCGTGGGTTTCCTCCGGGTGCTCCGGTTTCCCCCACAGTCCAAAGACATGCATGTTAGGTTAACTGGTGACTCTAAATTGACCGTAGGTGTGAATGTGAGTGTGAATGGTTGTCTGTGTCTATGTGTCAGCCCTGTGATGACCTGGCGACTTGTCCAGGGTGTACCCCGCCTTTCGCCCGTAGTCAGCTGGGATAGGCTCCAGCTTGCCTGCGACCCTGTAGAAGGATAAAGTGGCTAGAGATTATGAGATGAGATGAGATGAGGATCGCGTCTGGCTTCAGTTATCATTTCTGCCTCATGTCTCGCTTCTTCGCAATGATTTTTTTCATGCAAGTCCTCCACAAAACAATCTTCTGTAAAATGCTCACTGCACAGTTTGCTGCTTTTCCCCGGAATAAAGTTTTCTCGCTTTACTTGTTGAAGCCACTCGGCCAAACATCTTGGATCCAGGATGGAATGAGGAAAACGTGCGGAATCCTATGTCACACGGTGCCACCCTAGTTTTCATCTGCTAATGCATCCATGTACAGTGGTGCCTGAAAGCTTGTGAACCCTTCAGAATTTTCTATATTTCTGCATAAATATGACCTAAAACATCATCAGATTTTCACACAAGTCCTAAAAGTAGATAAAGAGAACCCAGTGAAACAAATGAGACAAAAATATTATACTTGGTCATTTATTTATTGAGGAAAATGATCCAACATTACATATCTGTGAGTGGCAAAAGTATGTGAACCTCTAGGATTAGCAGTTAATTTGAAGGTGAAATTAGAGTCAGGTGTTTTCAATCAATGGGATGACAATCAGGTGTGAGTGGGCACCCTGTTTTATTTAAAGAACAGTGTAGGGGGGCTGCCATGTCGTAGCCATAGTACCCACAATTCCCTGCTTCACTTTATGGCCCATCTTCTCCCCTTCCACTGTTACAGCATTGAACACAACAATCCCTGAACTCGATGCCATGTTCTATCTCTGCCCATTCTTCTGACTCCCTGTAATGGTATTGGATACAGAGATGATACTGGATACCAAATACAGTGGCGTCACGACTGTGTTTTAAAACCCGCGGCAGAATCGAAATTCTCTCTCTCTGGCGGTGGATCCCCACGCGTGAAAGAGACGTTGTTGCATCTGTGCTACAGAAAAACAAAGGACAAAGAATGAGCAATTGATACCGGACCTTCAGCCAAAGTTCAATGTATTTGATCTTTGCAGAGTTGCAATAATAACTGAACCGATTAGTTACTGCATCCCACGCAGTATTTTAAAGAGAAAAGTTGACTGGAACCCTTTTCCCTTTTGCAACGTCGACGAACCACAAGCAAGATTCCTTCCAGATCATCGGACGACCGACGGGACACCGAAGATCTTCAGCTGACGAGCTGTAAAGGCAAAAGGAACAGAACTGTTTTCTCTCTGGACCTGCGCTCCAAGCTGTCTTCGGATAACAGACGGCGCACTTTCAGTCGCCAAGCAAGAGCGATCTCAAGTAAGGCTGGCATCTGGGCAATTGTTAGTCTTAGCTGTGGCTAGTTAATGTGAAGAGTGTTGTTTATTTGAATTCATTCATGGTTTAAATGTACGCATTTTGATTCACATGAAAACCGAGTGTTGTTTGATTTTCTTTGTTTATTATTCATATTAGTTAGATCGTGCATGCTCTCTCTCTCTCTCTCTCTTTAACTCCCTCCGTCGCACTACACCCCTCAACGTTGGGATTTCAGGAGTAGCTAAGGGTTGAGTAGAAGTTTGGGTTTAAGGCCTAGCTGGGACTAGTTTTTTAAGCTACAGATCCTTTGTCTCTCTCCCTTGTGTGCTCTCCTTGTTGCCCATCCCCTTTTAGGCAGAGCCTAGCACAAAGGCTCACGCACTACATTTTACATACCATGCACGGGCGATTGCTCTAAGACAACGAGGGAGGCTCAGCCTCCTCTAAAAATGACGAACATCATGTAGGATGAATTGCGCTAGGCTTATGTTATAGCCGATCTTATAACATTGCTATTTCAGATCCAGAATCATAGAAATATATGTGCTCAACCCAACTACAGTGCGAAATCATTCCGTTATAACTTTCCCCAGTTCGCCTAATGTGTGTGTGAGTTTTTCCCCCTCGTGACAGCGCGATGCAGCCCAGCCTCAGTGGACTTCAATGGCATTTGGGAGCTATGCGCTTTCAATATCAAAATGCAAGACGATTATTGGACAAATACTGCGAAAATGCCCGCCCCACGGACTCCCAGCCTCAGTAGACTTCAATGGCATTTGGGAGCTATGCGCTTTTCAATATCAAAATGCAAGACGGTTATTGGACAAATACTGCGAAAACGTCCGCCCCACGGACTCCCAGCCTCACAGTGGGAGGGACATGACAAAGCTTTCCGCGAGGAGACTGGTGATTGGTGAAAGCGGCCGGATATTTTCTTTGATTGACAGCTCGTTTCAAATATAGACAGGCAGTGGTGAATCTCAGTTCAGTCCCATGTGGATTCGCAAGTGCTGTGGTGTATTGTAAGAGATCGGCTTACATTTCGATTTCATTCATTACATACGGTTTCTACCAGCTTTTTTAATTTGTATATATTTTCATTGTAAATAAAGTGTAAATATAGTGTTGTCAAGTTTGCTATCTTAGTTCCAGAAATTTTGTTTATTTGAGTGACTGAACTTGAACTTGAGGGGGCTAGTCAGCTAGCAAGAAAGCTGCGCACGGATGCCAAGCATTGCTGATTTAATTTTGGCGAAGCAATTTGCCAGTCTTCCTTTTGAGGAAAAAATTAAAATTAAAGAGCAGGGTAGACCAACGCCTCAAATTGACTTGGTGAAAAGTGAAAAAGGTAGGGAATAATACTTGTTCCTTTCAGCTCTCCTGGTACGAGAAAGTGAATTGGCTAACAGCAAGTGACCCACATCAACAACAGTAAGTAGGCTACTTTAGTAATATGTCATGGATGGACCAAAAATATAGAATCTATTTAAAATGTTTATGCTGAGTATATTATATTGGAACATATATTTTTCTGGATATGAATTAAACACAGCTACAATTTGGAAAACATTTTTAAACAAAAACACAGCCGAGAACATTTCACACTACAGACCTGGATTAAAAGTGAAGGGTTATCAAAATTGTCAATAAAACATTTCTCAGTCAAAATAAGTAAAATATAGGGAAAGTGTCATTGAATGAAATGTGTGGCACCCAGCTCTATGTTTGGCTCCCCAAGGTCAGTGCTTGTGCATATTCCAGAACACTCTGCTGTTACTGCTGAGGTTCCTGACAAAGAGCTGCTTTCAATAATGATCAATTTTTAAACAACATGCCACAATTTTAAAATATAAAATGTTAAAATATACCCCCCCAACACCACCATCATGTATATTGGACAGTAGGCTAATAGGCCAAAAGAACCTGTTATTTCACAGTTTGTGACCCTGCCAACAATCAGCCAGATCAGAGGCAAGAGTATGGGCAAAATTGATGTGTTTTTTCTTTTTTCTTTTAAAATCTGGAAATATCGTAACCGACCAGCCTCCCCTGTTTGAAACACTACCAGCCGCCGCTGATACCATGCCTAGCTCTCGCCCACGTGCCGCACGCACCGCCTCACTCCCTCACTCCCCTCCTCCTTGTCGTGTGCCTCCGCACGCTCTCTCTCCCTAGCTCCTCCTCATCTCATTAGTGCGCAGCTGCGCACACGCACGCACATGCCTACACTCACACACACACACTCTCTCACACACACACATACTCACGCACACACTCTCACACAGACACACATAAACACGTGATTTCCCTCTCACATTTTAACATTCACTCGCCCCTACACTGTAACACTTGCATATAGCCCATTACTTCTGATCACCATTAGTGCCTTTATCATCATATTCACTGCTGATTTCTTACTCTGTTTACTGCTGGTTATTATTCTACTTACTACTGCCTATTGCTTTATACACTACTGATTATACATTGTATCACCATTTATATTTAATTATTCCATGGCTGCTATTGTTGCTATATCTGATCAGTATTAGTTTGCTAATTTGTGTCAGCTATTTCAATAAATGGTACCTTTGGAGTAAACTGTGTCCTGTCTATTGCTACAACATTCACTGAGTGCCAACCTCTGCCAAACAAGTATTCTAATTGCCTTCGTGCATTGTGTTGTTATATGAATGTTATAGATCTAGAGTAAACATATTACATTAGAGCTACAATACTCACTAAAACTATAGCAACATCACCACTAAGTTATTCCACTGATTTTAATAGTTTAGCTATAAACTATTAGACACTTGAATAAATGATTAATGAATTTATGAGACTGATTCCTTTTTACATGAGACTGATTCGATAAGCCTGTTGCACCTACAACAGGGATCTATCAAAGTCCGATCTTCACAACACATGTTTGTGGAAGTGTATCATGGCATGAACAAAGGAGATTTCTGAGGACCTCAGAAAAAGCGTTGTTGATGCTCATCAGGCTGGAAAAGGTCACAAAACCATCTCTGAAGAGTTTGGACTCCACCAATCCACAGTCAGACAGATTGTGTACAAATGGAGGAAATTCAAGACCATTGTTACCCTTCCCAGGAGTGGTCGACCAACAAAGATCACTCCAAGAACAAGGTGTGTAATAGTCGGCGAGGTCACAAAGGACCCCAGGGTAACTTCTAAGTAACTGAAGACTTCTCTCACATTGGCTAATGTTAATGTTCATGAGTCCACCATCAGGAGAACACTGAACAACAATGGTGTGCATGGCAGGGTTGCAAGGAGAAAGCCACTGCTCTCCAAAAAGAACATTGCTGCTCATCTGCAGTTTGCTAAATATCACGTAGACAAGCCAGAAGGCTACTGGAAAAATGTTTTGTGGCTGGATGAGACCAAAATAGAGCTTTTTGGTTTAAATGAGAAGTGTTATGTTTGGAGAAAGGAAAACACTGCATTCCAGCATAAGAAACTTATCCCATCTATGAAACATGGTGGTGGTAGTATCATGGTTTGGGCCTGTTTTGCTGCATCTGGGCCAGGACGGCTTGCCATCATTGATGGAACAATGAATTCTGAATTATAGCAGCGAATTCTAAAGGAAAATGTCAGGACATCTGTCCATGAACTGAATCTCAAGAGAAGCTGGGTCATGCAGCAAGACAACGACCCTAAGCACACAAGTCGTTCTACCAAAGAATGGTTAAAGAAGAATAAAGTTAATGTTTTGGAATGGCCAAGTCAAAGTCCTGACCTTAATCCAATCGAAATGTTGTGGAAGGACCTGAAGCGAGCAGTTCATGTGAGGAAACCCACCAACATCCCAGAGTTGAAGCTGTTCTGTACAGAGGAATGGGCTAAAATTCCTCCAAGCCGGTGTGCAGGACTGATCAACAGTTACCGGAAACGTTTAGTTGCAGTTATTGCTGCACAAGGGGGTCACACCAGATACTGAAAGCAAAGGTTCACATACTGTACTGTTGCCACTCACAGATATGTAATATTGGATCATTTTCCTCAATAAATAAATGACCAAGTATAATATTTTTGTCTCATTTGTTTAACTGGGTTCTCTTTATCTACTTTTAGAGCTTGTGTGAAAATCTGATGATGTTTTAGGTCATATTCATGCAGAAATATAGAAAAAAATTCTAAACGGTTCACAAACTTTCAAGCACCACTGTGTCTGGCTAATCCAATATGGCCGCACCAGGGGAAATGGCCTAACGGACTGATGTTACAGCATTAACATGTTTTTTAAACTGAAGTCTGCTTCATTTTTTTTTTTGTCTTGAACATCTTGTATTAATGGATAATTATTACATTTCATAACCCTGTAATTTCAAAATTTCCTGGTTAACTGCTTTAAACAGAGTGTACAGATGAGAGAGCTGAACAGACTAAAGGACTAAAGTGCTGCAGCATTGCTGTCTTTAGGTAGAAATGAAACAAAAGGCTGGACTCCACTGACAGCACTCTCAGCAGGTCGTCAAATGGCGTTATGGAGAAATCATTAACCAAAGTGAAAATAGACCAATATGTCAGTAAAAGATTAATTTCATTCCGAAATAAATCTTGGACGCAACTGGAGATTGCATGTTAATTATATAGTTTAATACACAAGGAATCCAGGATGGATTTTCCCTTTAGCTTAGGCGCAAATAGTAGTTTTTGTATTGTGAGAAATGAGTAGCATGGAGAAACAACGGCAACAAAACAGCTTCAAGCTGAGTTTTATATTCGAAGAGCAAAACAGTGCCTCAGTCATCTCGCTCTGTCTCTCTCTTACCATGAATTAAGTGAAAACACATGCAAGAGCTTTTTCTTATAAAAATGACATAATTGTCACCATTTATGAATCAATACTACAATTACAGCACAGAAAGATTTAATGATGGGGTAATTTTACTTTTGGAATAATTCAGACAGCACATGCATCTTTGTGTCAGTTTTGTTTTCATATTGTCAAAAACTGTTTCCTGCAGTGTTTAAATTAACTTTATTTATAAAGCATCGGTAGCCCCTGGAGATAAAGCAACTTTCTGCTTTTATTTATATATATATTTTAAAATCAGGCTGATATTTCTTTATTATATGTCAGACTTTTTTTAACTGCTATGTTTTTATTCATATTCATATCTACAGCATTAAAAAAATGCTTTTTGGAAAAGTGATGCCAAACTCTCTTTAGATTCTCTTTAGAGACTTGAAATTAGGAGTTAAAGGGTCTGTAAATGAATGAGGTTGCTGTTGTTAATTTCCTTCCCACATAACTAAATTGGCGAAATAAATTCAGCTTTTTCAAATTATAATTTGCTCCAAAGATGTAAGTGTATGGGAGCAGATTACCATTTTTATGTATACTAAAGGCACATGTTCATGATTAGAAATCAGAATCATTGCTTAAGGCTATGGAACAGCCGCTTTTATGTGTTATGTATTATGCATTATGAAAATTGTTTCTCATCTGACTGCAGTGAGGTTAACTGTGTTATTGGAGCTTTGTTTCAAACTGATGGTCACAACCCATCTAATTCCAAATTATTGCTTTAACATGCCATTAAAGGAATTCGGTCTCAAGAAGTCATTGGCAAAGAGTTTCTTAAAACACATAATGATCTTGACAGCATTGATGAATGCATGATTCTGATTGGTCAGGAAGGAGGTGTTGAGTCATTTTCTATACAAACAGCTCTGAGGATAATTCCGGCTGTAAGGCTAGTTCTACAGTCTTATCGTTTTTATAGTAACATAGGACTTGGATATGATGATAATCAGATGAAAAAATATGTGTAATTGTTGATGTGAACTTTTCTGGGGATGTTTATTTTGCAATTTTGGAAGAAGTCTCTGGTGTCAGTGTTTCGTGACAGTCAGAGGTAAAACTGTAACTTCATTTTTCTGACACAAGAATTACTTTGTGGATTCTCTGTATTATTAAAAATACTTTTTGATTTCTTATTAGCTTCAAGAGAGAAGAAAGAGAGGCTGTTGAGAGAATGACCATTTATAGTTGCTATAACATAATTGATCAGTGTTTTATCATTCTACAACATTAAATGTAACTTTATAAGGATTGAAATCATGATGTCTTTCAATAATAAGGCACTGAAACTGGTATTTAATGATAAAAGTAACTCTGCTTCATGTTGGACTGCACCACACCATCCCACTATTGATTATTTTCGGATAAGAGCACAACCCCAAGAGTATTACTCCTTGCATTTCATTTCATGCAATCAATAATCAGATATTTGTGTGTGTGTGGGGGGGTATCTATCTATCTATCTATCTATCTATCTATCTATCTATCTATCTATCTATCTATCTATCTTGAAAAGTTTGTGAACCCTTTAGAATGTTCTATATTTCTGCATGAATATGACCTAAAACATCGTCAGATTTTCACACAAGTCCTAAAAGTAGATAAAGAGAACCCGGTTAAACAAATGAGACAAAAATATTATACTTGGTCATTTATTTATTGAGGAAAATGATCCAACATTACATATCTGTGAGTGGCAAAAGTATGTGAACCTCTAGGATTAGCAGTTAATTTGAAGGTGAAATTAGAGTCAGGTGTTTTCAATCAATGGGATGACAATCAGGTGTGAGTGGGCACCCTGTTTTATTTAAAATACAGGGATCTATCAAAGTCTGATTTTACAACACATGTTTGTGGAAGTGTATCATGGCACAAACAAAGGAGATTTCTGAGGACCTCAGAAAAAGTGTTGTTGATACTCATCAGGCTGGAAAAGGTTACAAAACCATCTCTGAAGAGTTTGGACTCCACCAATCCACAGTCAGACAGATTGTGTACAAATGGAGGAAATTCAAGACTATTGTTACCCTCCCCAGGAGTGGTCAACCAGCAAAGATCACTCCAAGAGCAAGGTGTGTAATAGTCGGTGAGGTCACAAAGGACCCCAGGGTAACTTCTAAGCAACTGAAGGCCTCTCTCACATTGGCTAATGTTAATGTTCATGAGTCCACCATCAGGAGAACACTGAACAACAATGGTGTGCATGGCAGGGTCGCAAGGAGAAAGCCACTGCTCTCCAAAAAGAACATTGCTGCTCATCTGCAGTTTGCTAAAGATCACGTGGACAAGCCAGAAGGTTATTGGAAAAATGTTTTGTGGACGGATGAGACCAAAATAGAACTTTTTGGTTTAAATGAGAAGTGTTATGTTTGGAGAAAGGAAAACACTGCATTCCAGCATAAGAACCTTATCCCATCTGTGAAACATGGTGGTGGTAGTATCATGGTTTGGGCCTGTTTTGCTGCATCTGGGCCAGGACGGCTTGCCATCATTGATAGAACAATGAATTCTGAATTATACCAGTGAATTCTAAAAGAAAATGTCAGGACATCTGTCCATGAACTGAAGTCATTCTACCAAGGAATTGTTAAAGAAGAATAAAGTTAATGTTTTGGAATGGCCAAGTCAAAGTCCTGACCTTAATCCAATCGAAATGTTGTGGAAGGACCTGAAGCGAGCAGTTCATGTGAGGAAACCCACCAACATCCCAGAGTTGAAGCTGTTCTGTACGGAGGAATGGGCTAAAATTCCTCCAAGCTGGTGTGCAGGACTGATCAACAGTTACCGGAAACGTTTAGTTGCAGTTATTGCTGCACAAGGGGGTCACACCAGATACTGAAAGCAAAGGTTCACATACTGTACTGTTGCCACTCACAGATATGTAATATTGGGTCATTTTCCTCAATAAATAAATGACCAAGTATAATATTTTTGTCTCATTTGTTTAACTGGGTTCTCTTTATCTACTTTTAGGACTTGTGTGAAAATCTGATGATGTTTTAGGTCATATTCATGCAGAAATATAGAAAATTCTAAATGGTTCACAAACTTTCAAGCACCACTGTGTCTGGCTAATCCAATATGGCCGCACCAGGGGAAATGGCCTAACGGACTGATGTTACAGCATTAACATGTTTTTTAAACTGAAGTCTGCTTCATTTTTTTTCGTCTTGAACATCTTGTATTAATGCATAATTATTACATTTCATAACCCTGTAATTTCAAAATTTCCTGGTTAACTGCTTTAAACAGAGTGTACAGATGAGAGAGCTGAACAGACTAAAGGACTAAAGTGCTGCAGCATTGCTGTCTTTAGGTAGAAATGAAACAAAAGGCTGGACTCCACTGACAGCACTCTCAGCAGGTCGTCAAATGGCGTTATGGGGAAATCATTAACCAAAGTGAAAATAGACCAATATGTCAGTAAAAGATTAATTTCATTCCGAAATAAATCTTGGACGCAACTGGAGATCGCATGTTAATTATATAGTTTAATACACAAGGAATCCAGGATGGATTTTCCCTTTAGCTTAGGCTGATGATGTTTTAAGTCATATTTATGCAGAAATATAGAAAATTCTAAACGGTTCACAAACTTTCAAGCACCACTGCATTTATTTATTTATTTATTTATTTATTTATTTAAGCTGGCTTTTTTTTTTCTGGACGCTTTTGTAGATGAATAGTTTCACTCTTTCCATTAGGGATACAAGTTATATATTTGATCATTCCAAGGACAAAGCTAGAAATAGTTTTATACTCAAGTGAAACATTATTCTATCCTTCACCTTGTATAAAAGAGACTTTTCTAAAGATTGCATCTTGAAGGCTCAGCACTTTTGATAAGAATAAATAACAATTAGCATTTATAAGGTTCTTTGAGTTATGACATATTTGCTATGTGTGTGAGATATTCCTCTGACAAACAGTTACGGTATATCTCAAACCTTTGCTTCTGCTCAGAGGTGGACAAAGTACCCAACTTCATTACTTAAGTCAGAGTACAGATCCCACTGGTCAAATGTGACTCCGATACAAGTGAAAGTTGTCCAGTCAAATTTTTACTGAAGTTAAAATACTGAAGTACTTGCTTTTAAAAATAATTAAGTATTAATAGTACATTTTCTGTTAACACATTGTTGTATTCTTGCCACAATGCTTACAAAACCTAATGGCGTTACCAAAGACAGAAATGTGAATTCAGAAAATGAACGCATGCTGTGCCATCATGGTGGTTTAAAGTTAAGCTAGCTAGTCAGTGAAACTCCACCTGACATGCTAGCAAACTCTTTTCAAACTCAAAATCATATTGGGTAGCTAACACTACTAGAAAAGAAAGCTTTCTACATTCTGTTTATTTGGCAAGATTATGCTAAAACATATTTCTGAAAGGACTTCAGATAAGTTAACGTTAACTTATCTGAAGTCCTTTCAGAAATATGTTTTAGCATAACAGTGTCCAAGTTAACTACCTATGTGTTAACGTTAGCCGTGGACAAGGCTATGGCAACTTGGTGGGAAAATCCATAAAAGTCATTTGACTAACCAGACTGCACAGCTATTGCAATGTTATTGCTGGCTCTAAAAGCACAGACAACTTTGTTGCAAGCTTTCTCTTGTAATAAAACGTTTACAAACCTCAATATGCTTCCGCAGGTTGGACGGTGAGCTTTTGTAGGCTGTGATGTGGTTCATTTTTGGCAAACATTTAAAACGAAACGAATCTTTATTCCTTTCAGAAAACTGAAACATGGGTTCATGGGCCATGGGTGTGTGTATTCCCTAGAAGAACCGCCTCCTTCCATTCTGCCATCAACTGATCGTGTTTAAATAACGCTGCTGGGAAATCATTGAACTTGATTTTATCCAGTCTATGGACGTGACGTGACCCTAGTGATTACTGATCGGCTGTCTCAGTGTCACCTGTGATAAAACCAATCACATTTTAGAAAGGAAAAGAAAAAAGCATCCACTTTCTCAGCTGTTTCATAGTAACGAGTAATGAGGAAGTTGATAGAAATGTAGTGGAGTGAAAAGTACGATATTTGTCTTTCAAATGTAGTGAAGTTAAAGTCATAAGTTTCCAAAAAAAAATAATACTCAAGTAAAGTATAGACACTCAAAAAGTGTACTTAAGTAAATGTACTTCGTTACTGTCCATCTCTGCTTCTGCTATAACTGTTTCAAAGCTCCTAGATATATGTCATATTTCAATGTGTAACTCCATGCTGAAGAGCCATAACAATTTTTTTTGCCTATATCTAGTTCAATATATATGCAGAAGGATGAAAAATTAAAGGAAAAAATAACAAAGTGTGTTACTCAGGTGCTGAATCATCATGAGCCAGCAGAACAACTTCAAGTGAGCCCTGGCACAGATTACACAAGTTTCTGGGACTGTAGTGGAAAGATAAACACCATTCTTCCGAAAGCTATTCCTTCAGTTAGTGTTTAGATGATGCTGGTGGAGAGTGTTGTTTACCACGCCACTCCAAAAGTGTTCAACTGGGTTGAGCTCTGGTCACTGTGAAAGCAATAGTGTGATATACAAAGAGAATATGTGAAGAAATTGACATCATTTTCGTCCATCGATTCTCTCAGTGAGCCCTTACACATTTTGAGAAACTAACATTTGCTGGTGGTTGGGTCCATATTTAATAAGGAACTAATGTTTCTTGGTTGTTTGGACCAATGTAGTCAGCAACAAATGTTTATGGGTGGTTTGGTCCACATGTAGCTGGAAAGTGTTGTGTGTTTAGGGGTAAAATATACACTTTATTAGGTATACGGATACACCTGCTGTTTGGTGCAGTTCTCTAATCAGCCAATCCCTTGACAGCAGCACAATGCATAAAATCATGCAGATACAAATCAAGAGCTTCAGTTCATGTTCACTTCAGACATCAGAATGGGAAAAATTGTGATCTTAAAGTGTGACTTTCACTGTGGCATGGGTGGTGGTTTGAGCCAGATGGACTGGTTTGAGTATTTCAGAAACTGCTGATCTCCTGGGGTTTTCACACACAACAGTCTCTAGAGTTTACACAGAATGGTGCAAAAAAACCCAAAAAAACATTGTGTGAGCGACAGTTCTGTGGGTGAAAACAAACACCTTGTTGATAAAAGACATCAGAGGAAAATGGTCAAATTGGTTCGGACTGCCAGGAAGGATAGCAACTCATAGCAACTCTTTACAATCGTGGTGAGCAGAAAAGCATCTCAGCATGCAACAGCAGAAGACCACATTGGGTTCCACTCCTGCCAGCCAAGAACAGGAATCTTCGAATCAAGAACAAGTTCTTATTAAAGTGGCCGGTGAGTTTGGGTGGTATGGTCCATGTGTAGGCAAAAGTCAAAATTTCTGGGTGGTTTGTTGCATGTGTAATCGGAAGCCAGTGGTCGTTGTTGGTTTCATCCGCATGTAGTCTGAAGTCAGTACTACTGGGTGATTTGCTCTGTATGTCATCATAAACCAATGCTTGTGGGTAGTTTAGTCCAATGTGTTGTCAGAAACCAATGTTTCTGGGTGGTTTATTCATAGCTAGTCAGACAAAATACGTTTTTCAGTCCACATCTAATCAGAAATCATTCAGTTTATTATCTCTGGAAAGTAATTTTTGTTATCTCAAAGATGACAAGAAAAATAACTCTTGATCTTGAGAAAACAACTTTTTCTTCTTAAGATAATGGAAAAATAAGATCTTGTGATAAGGGGACAGAGAAAAAATACAATAATAACAGATGGTCTTTCTGACCTTCTGTACAAAACACTTCAAATGAAGAACAGCACATTTTGTGAACTGTGTGAAATATAATAAATCACATAGTAATGCAGTTATTATATTTTGGTAGCTATAGGGTCCTCATTCCTCACTTGAAATAAACACACACACTTTTTTGTATCTTTTTACAAGATTAAGCAGCACTGTGTCTTCAGAGATATGGACATACTGTATACATAAGAATTTAGACATGAACGCAGTGTTCGTTATGCAAATTTAATTTACTTAACCCTATTTATCTGCTGCCTGCCAGTGGCATATTAAATCAAATTTCATGTATAATAATTTCTGTATTTAACAATTATTTGCCAAAGACAAGGTGAATATCGGGAATTATTATACACATAGGACACTTTTTCAATGGAAAAAAAAACATGCATTCTATTCCTTTCTAGCGGGTTTCATTCATTTGGTTTGATAACATGCAATATTGTTCGCATATCACTTATCCTACGTGTATTACGCCACTCTACCCAATGGAGAATAAGTGTTGAATATGGTTTACGATATTGCATGGTTGTCAAGACAACATGACGTCACCCATCAGATGCGTCAAACTTCCATGCTAGCAAAAGTTTGCGACTGCGACAATTTGCAAACAAACATGGCCGCCAGGCTTGCTTCGTTAAATACGGAAGATTTTGAGAGACTTTTGAAAGAGAAAGACATGTTGAACAGCCAAAAGGAATGTGTATACAACCCCGATTCCAAAAAAGTTGGGACAAAGTACAAATTGTAAATAAAGACGGAATGCAATGATGTGGAAGTTTCAAAATTCCATATTTTATTCAGAATAGAACATAGATGACATATCAAATGTTTAAACTGAGAAAATGTATCAGTTAAAGAGAAAAATTAGGTGATTTTAAATTTCATGACAACAACACATCTCAAAAAAGTTATTATTTATTATATTATTCATTGATATTTCACTGAGCCTGAGGTGGATAATTGCTTTAGTATAAATAGACTAGTGATTATTAATTTTTTTTTTATTGTATTCAAAAAACTAGAGACCTGTGCAGGTCTGAGCTCAGCCTTTGTCTGATTGGGAGATGGAAGCTATGGTACATAAATAGAAAAAATTGCCCACTCAGAAATATATTGACGCCAGGATTCGAAGCGATGTTGCAAAATCTGACCCTTTCCTGGACAGCACTCTAAACTGTTCAGCCATGGAGGATTTTATTATGAGCTGAGGTTATGTAACATGACACTTACAGTACATAGTCAGTACGCAGTGGCACCACACCACGACTGTGGAATTGCTACCTGAGGCTTGCATGCCAATTACATTCTGAAACACACTTGAACTTGGTTAAACACACAGACAGGTGTCTCGATAGGCTTCAGTCAAAGGCTGAGCCAGTCGTTTATTTAAATCTTCAAAAGTGGCATGCAAATGTAATGCGCGCAGAGTTGTGTCACTTATCTCTACCGACTCACATAAAATACTTGTTTTGAAATCGATAAAATAAATCACAACTCCACCTTACCTTTGAATAGTTTTCGACCAAACTTCGTAGCATCTTTAGTGTTTTTAGGAACAGCATTTTCTTTCATAATTTGTAATTCTTCCTCACTTATGGTGACAAAGCGACTAGCAGCCATTTTGCCAAGTCACTCGAGGTGATTATCGAGAAATAATCCAAATTTCTTGACCAATCAGCACACGCGATTTCCTATAATCAGCTCCGTATTTAAACTGATTCTCATCTCATATCATTATCTCTAGCCACTTTATCCTGTTCTACAACCCCGATTCCAAAAAAGTTGGGACAAAGTACAAATTGTAAATAAAAACGGAATGCAATGATGTGGAAGTTTCAAAATTCCATATTTTATTCAGAATAGAACATAGATGACATATCAAATGTTTAGACAGAGAAAATGTATCATTTAAAGAGAAAAATTAGGTGATTTTAAATTTCATGACAACAACACATCTCAAAGTTGGGACAAGGCCATGTTTACCACTGTGAGACATCCCCTTTTCTCTTTACAACAGTCTGTAAATGTCTGGGGACTGAGGAGACAAGTTGCTCAAGTTTAGGGATAGGAATGTTAACCCATTCTTGTCTAATGTAGGATTCTAGTTGCTCAACTGTCTTAGGTCTTTTTTGTCGTATCTTCCGTTTTATGACGCGCCAAATGTTTTCTATGGGTGAAAGATCTGATCTAGACTGCAGGCTGGCCAGTTCAGTACCTGGACCCTTCTTCTATGCAGCCATGATGCTGTAATTGATGCAGTATGTGGTTTGGCATTGTCATGTTGGAAAATGCAAGGTCTTCCCTGAAAGAGATGTCGCCTGGATGGGAGCATATGTTGCTCTAGAACCTGGATATACCTTTCAGCATTGATGGTGTCTTTCCAGATGTGTAAGCTGCCCATGCCACATGCACTAATGCAACCCCATACCATCAGAGATGCAGGCTTCTGAACTGAGCGCTGATAACAACTTGGGTCGTCTTTCTCCTCTTTAGTCCGAATGACACGGCGTCCCTGATTTCCATAAAGAACTTCAAATTTTGATTTGTCTGACCACAGAACAGTTTTCCACTTTGCCACAGTCCATTTTAAATTAGCCTTGGCCCAGAGAAGACGTCTGCGCTTCTGAATCATGTTTAGATATGGCTTCTTCTTTGAACTATAGAGTTTTAACTGGCAATGGCGGATGGCACGGTGAATTGTGTTCACAGATAATGTTCTCTGGAAATATTCCTGAGCCCATTTTGTGATTTCCAATACAGAAGCATGCCTGTATGTGATGCAGTGCCATATAAGGGCCCGAAGATCACGGGCACCCAGTATGGTTTTCTGGCCTTGACCCTTACGCACAGAGATTCTTCCAGATTCTCTGAATCTTTTGATGATATTATGCACTGTAGATGATGATATGTTCAAACTCTTTGCAATTTTACACTGTCGAACTCCTTTCTGATATTGCTCCACTATTTGTCGGCGCAGAATTAGGGGGATTGGTGATCCTCTTCCCATCTTATACCCAGTCATGTTAATGACCTATTGCCAATTGACCTAATGAGTTACAATTTGGTCCTCCAGCTGTTCCTTTTTTGTACCTTTAACTTTTCCAGCCTCTTATTGCCCCTGTCCCAGCTTTTTTGAGATGTGTTGCTGTCATGAAATTTCAAATGAGACAATATTTGGCATGAAATTTCAAAATGTCTCACTTTCGACATTTGATATGTTGTCTATGTTCTATTGTGAATACAATATCAGTTTTTGAGATTTGTAAATTATTGCATTTCGTTTTTATTTACAATTTGTACTTTGTCCCAACTTTTTTGGAATCGGGGTCGTACAGGGTCGCAGGCAAGCTGGAGCCTATCCCAGCTGACTACGGGCGAAAGGCGGGGTACACCCTGGACAAGTCGCCAGGTCTAAACTGATTCTTATTATCTTAAAAGTGGTACTTATTGTACTTACACAGTAAACAAACAGCCTCAGGCCTGTTTAGGGACTCAAGCTCCTCTCAGAAAATGCATCCCTGTCCAGACTAATGTAGGACGGCAACAAACAGTGCTGGATATTGATTCTAAATCTTTCTCCATTGCAATGCATATGATGCTATATTGAATGTCAAAATAATAATAAATAATGCTCAGTCTCTGTCATATTCCAACAGCACATGGCATTTTTGATAACAATGTATACACGTGTGTGTGTGACTCTCTGTGTGGGTGGGTGGGTGGGTGTTGAAGGGAACTTGGGTACATGGTATGGGAGAGTGACTCATTTATTTCCGAGTCACTGTTGGCTATAACAGGCCATCTCACCAGCAGTCTCAGTCATCCGGACTATCCCTCAAGAGCTGAGTTACAGAGAGAGAAATCATCAAACACAATGGCAGCTGAAACACACACACACACACACCAAAGCAATGTCTATCATTTACCATACACTAAAAATTAGCATGTACCTATTAACCAATGAATATTCCCAGTTGACTGGTGGTGATATTAGATGGGATGCCAAAATCTAATATCTATCAGTAGTTTGAGAATATAACTATTATTCTTGAGCAATGCATTATATCACAGCATGCCCTCAATGCCATAATAAGAATGATGTAACTATTACACACACACACACACACACACACACACACACACACACTTTCGCTGCATTCAGAATTGTTTTAAGGGTGTGTTTTTAAGGGTCTGTGATCCACTGGGTTCAGACCATATTTCATCCAAAAACAAAAAAAAATTGTAACCCTTCTATTCAAACAAACAAACCATCTGTCCTTTTGTGTAAATTGTACATTGATTGGACAATGTTTTCTTCATCTTTCCACTTCAAGTTTCACCTCCAAAATAATTTTGGAAAAAAAAGAATGATCAGGTAAATATTCCATCTCATTCGTATTCATTATAATTGTATTTAAGATAAACCTCCAGGAAGGTGTTAGGTGCTTCATAACTTACAGTAAGCCCTAAAGTGACCTCCTGTTTATATCATCATATTTCTGACTGTGCTACTGTATATTACACACGGGCAGAACTACCATGGTCCACCAGGGTGCTCACGTCAATGTTTGGTTCATTGTTTACTTTGAACTGTGGAAGCATATAATCGACGAAGCACTATCTAACTTAATTAAATTACGCCATTTAGCCACATTGTCTTATTCTCTCCATTTTTTAGACAATGAAATGAAAATAGATCTTAATGGTTATGTTTTACTTTCAATTTTTTCCCCTCATCACAATGAAATGTTGCCTTTGGTCAATGCTGCCTACTGCTTTACTGTGGTACCTGGACAAAGTTCCACAACCGATGTACAGTATAATAGTACCGACTGGTCTACGTTCCCTGCTTCAGCACAACTCAGTTAGTTTTGACACATGAACCAAATATTCCATCAAAAATACAAAACTCGTGCACCAAGCACACCATGTACAAACTGAAGTGAGTATATTTCCATTAACATTAATGTGTGCAATTTTTTTTTTTTTGCATCCAACTTTTGGACAGGTTTATACTTGAGCTAATATACTCATAAATACTGTATTTTTGAATGATGACCATTTCATAATATTGCAGTTTATAATGGGAAAAATAAATGGAAATTCTCCTTCCCAGACATGTGTTGATCTCAGCCAGGGGCATCATTCATCCTCTGGACTCAGCTATTCTCATGAGCACTGTAATCACAATGCATCAGCTGTCAATCTCGTGCTCTCTATAATAAATATAAATGTTTCTTATGGGGAAATTTCATGATAATATGCCCGGTCAATTTTCTTCGAGTAACCAGCCAATTATGTTCTTGCTTCGAGCAGTAAATTTGTGCTCTTTGTGCCCGCACACATTATCTAGACAAGCTGATCAAAGTTTCATCTTGGCTCATGGTATTGCCAAAGAACGTATTGATCAAAAGGCCCATAAGATTTGAAATATTGATACAAAAGTAGTGTTGCAAGGGCAAATTAAAAGTAAAATATACCATGGATATTGACAGTTCACCAGTCGTGCAAAAGGGAAAAGGTCAGTGGAGCTTTTTCAGAAGTTGCGAGTGTTTTCTCAGAAAAACAAATGGAGGCAACAAAGAATTACAGTCAGAAAGATGGTGCACATTTTAATTTTTTTTTAAATAAGACACCACTGTAGACTGGTGGCTAGATAGATGGATGCCTTTCAATCGATGAGTTTCTGTAATAATTAAGCAGTAATATATTTTTTATTGGCAAATTCATATCGATTTACGCAAATTAAGTATTAAGTCAATTATGCAAAAAAGACTACATTTAGATTAAGGTTAGATTAAGGCTAGGCCAGGTTTGTAGTCATACTTTTTCTTGAATTAGAATGAAAGTCCAACCATATCACCATCGCTCACTCAACATCTTACAAATCATTCATGAGATCAGGTTTTGTAGCCACAGATTCAGCTAGCAAAAGTTTCATGTTTTAGCTTTAATAGATACAATAAAAAAATCCATCATGTTTACATAAGAAGAAGACTTTATTTGTCACATGCACAGTGAAATTTGTCCTCTGCATTTAACCCATCTGAAGCAGTGAACACACACAAGTGAGCACTGAACACACACTACTGTATCCAGAGCAGTGGGCAGCTATGCTACAGCACCCTGGGAGCAGTTGGGGGTTAGGTGCCTTGCTCAAGGGCACTTCAGCCCAAGGCTGCCCCATGTTAACCCAACTGCATGTCTTTAGGGGAGGAAACCCACGTAGACACGGGGAGAACATGCAAATTCCACACAGAAGGGCCCCTGTTGGCCACTGGGCTAAAACCCAGAACCTTCCTGCTGTGAGGCAACAGTGCTAACCACTATACCACCGTGCTGCCCATCTCATCTCATCTCATTATCTCTAGCCGCTTTATACTTCTACAGGGTCGCAGGCAAGCTGGAGCCTATCCCAGCTGACTACGGGTGAAAGGCAGGGTACACCCTGGACAAGTCGCCAGGTCATCACAGGGCTGACACATAGACACAGACAACCATTCACACTCACATTCACACCTACGGTCAATTTAGAGTCACCAGTTAACCTAACCTGCATGTCTTTGGACTGTGGGGGAAACCGGAGCACCCGGAGGAAACCCACGCGGACACGGGGAGAACATGCAAACTCCGCACAGAAAGGCCCTCGCCGGCCACGGGGCTCGAACCCAGGACCTTCTTGCTGTGAGGCGACAGCGCTAACCACTACACCACCCCGTGTTGCCCATATTATCACTTATTTTATGCATTCATTACTACCTATACTGGGGGACACGGTGGTGTAGTGGTTAGCACTGTCGCCTCACAGCAAGAAGGTTCTGAGTTCGAGCCCAGTGGCTGAGAAGGGTCTTTCTGTGTGGAGTTTGCATGTTCTCCCTTTGTCTACCGTATATGGGTTTCCTCTGGGTGCCCCGGTTTCCCCCACAGTCCACATGCATAGGTTAACTGGCTGTGAATGGTTGTTTCCGAAGCCCAGAAATGGAGGGGTGTGTCAGGAAGGGCATCTGGCATTAAAAAAAAAAAAATATATATATATATATATATATATATATATATGCTCCAGTTAATATGATGTGTGGATCAATAGGGTTTACATGGACCCCGACCTGGCAACAATGCTGTGCAAGGGAGAAGAAGATGATGATTACTACCTATAATGAGCATATGCTGCAAAATGAGTTTTTATACTCATTCACACCTAGGGGCAATGTAGAGTCACCAATCCACCAATAAACAAAACAAAACATAATGAAACGAAACAAAATGGAGCAAAACATAGCCCATCAACAATCACTCTTTTAGATGCAAATCTCATTTCGTTCCCCTGGGTGTATCTTCATTAGGTAACACTTTAATATAAGTAACTTACCATTACTTACCTACAGAATGTTTTTATGTGTTGCACTCCTGATGAACTTCTATGGATCAAAGGTCAGATGTGTGTGTGTGTGTGTGTGTGTCTCTGATCCCTACCCTGAAGCAACCTAGAAAGTGCTATCCTCGACCTGTGTGGTAATGTAAAGGAAAGTTTCAATCAATTCCCAGTCACTACACTGTAACGGCCACTGTTCATTGGCACCAATGTTTGGCTTGTTTTCTATTGTTAGCACAGCCTAATTGAAAATATTGACCCTCTCTGTGACATTCCAGACACTCAGCAAGACTCCTTGACACGATATAATAAGAATTCATTCTGACCTTGAGGTTATGGGTCCATACTCCCTGAGAGGTCATATGAAAACAGTTCTGCGGGATTGTACATAAAAATGAGAAATGTTTAGAATTAAAAAGTTGTCCACCAGGGTTTGCTAGTTATCTGTAGCTGTTTTGCAGTTAAGTGCAAAAATGTACATACACTTAGAAACCAGTGAAGAGCATAATGTCACTTGGGTTTCATTCTGATTTGTTGTTTTGTTTCAGGATGCATCTACATTTTATTTTTAACCATTTCTTGATTCAACTCAATGTTGGTTTTCCAAAACGGCACATCCCAAAGCATTTTATTCCTCTTACACAATGGCAGTTTGTCAATGATCACTTTATTTATTTATTTATTTATTTATTTATTTATTAAAGAATAACACATCATACTTTTTTATCCATTTATAGTTGCATTTATTGTCATGGAACATCTATAAAACAGATCAGTTCCTGTTGAAACAGTTGTTCCCCCACAGGCTTCCCTTTCTTCTCTTTCTTGAAGTTATTAAAAAAAAATGCAGCTTGTCATGTTACTAAGAAACCACAAATACTTTACTTCTTATAAAGCACTGACACTGGAGACTCTTTCCAAAAATGCTAAATAAATGTCTCCTCAGAGAAAACATCACCACATCAATGATTATATGTTTTTCTTTGTTAAATAACATTTTTATGTATGTTGTTATGATACAAACAGTAACGTATTTTACCAAGTGTATTCATATAAACCAGTGTTGTAGTAGAGTCACAAAACATTGAGTCCAAGTCCAGAGTCCCCAGTGTTCAAGTCCAAGTCATTAAAGAAAATTTCGAGTCAAGTCCACTATTGATCCGAGTTGAGTCCGAGAACAAGACTCCAACCGCACCATTTGACGGTGGCTGTTGCTGCCTTCATGTGAAACCGTCTCTGCTACTGTGTTGGACTAACGTTACTACTCGACTGCCCCATTTTAGTTAATAGGCTACAGATAAAAAGCTTGTTCATCGCTCAGCAAGCCCCGCCCACTATCAACAGGGCAAATAACATGAGAGAGGGTTAACACTAGCTAGTTCATCGGTCAGCAAGCCCCGCTATCAACAGGGCAATGAACATAGCATGCCTCTGACTTCTCTGGGTAGACTCTTGCCAAATGATGATTGAAGTTTGAGGTTGTCCCCGTCATCTCCTTGATAGTTCTTCTACCGTACATATGGAGCACACAGCAGTGCATTTTTTCCCACTGCACGAGAAGTATAGGCAAAGTGGACAATCCTAGGGGCTCAGGCATTTTAGCACCATTAACGTCAGTTTGTTCCTGAACATGATGTATGAACAGGTGAATGTGCATTCTCTTGCATGAAATTAGCATAAAAAATTCATGTAGAAATAAATATCTTATGCCAAATTATTATGGCATGTTACAAAAAATAAAGAACAAATTTGAGTCCTTGTCTCCAATTTACGAGTCTGAATGCAGTTAATGCACGAGTCCGAGTCCAAGTCAAGTCATGAGTCCTTAAAATTAGGGCACGAGTTGGACTCGAGTATTCCAAGCCTGATATAAACCTGTGATTCATCCTGAGGTGAAAATTAATCAACACCTTCTGATCAAAAAGATTTGGGAATTCAGCAGCACTGTGGTATAATGCCAAAAAATGTACTGTGAACAGAAAATCATGAAAACCTTAACATCACTGGATTAGGGACATGTCTAGGTCGATACACTCTTGGACAACATTTACTTTTACATACACATATTAATAAACCCTTAGTTATTTCTCTGCTCTCAGTTTAATCAGATATATCATTTTTCATAGTCTGAAGTTGCTGAAGTGGAGGAGGACTGGCAAAATCACCTCATATTCAATTCTTTGCAATCCCAAGGCTGAGAAAGTTGGCTTGGATGGTTGAGCTTCCAAATTTTAAATTATGTTTGTGAAGCTTGAGTCTGGAGAAATGTTGAATCTCCATCTCCTCTAGAGAGAAAAGCGAGGTAGCAAAGTTAAACCTCGACAACTTCATAATATCCTCTTTCTAGTCAATAGATCTAAAGCCTGTTGTGCTAAATTCAATATCACACTGAATCAATCTTGTGTACCTCCTCACAAGCTTCTCCAAAAGCATATAAAAACTCTGAATTCCTTTCAGCATCTCTCTCATGCCATAGTCCAATATTGCCAATGGCCTTAGACCCTTTATTCTGTTTATTTGTCTGTCTTTATTTGCATTTTATATTGTGTTAAACATGCCCATAAGACAAGCAGCAAAATGAACGTGGCCTTACCAAAAAGTCACATGAACTTCATATGTGAGTAATCACATATTTTCCCCTCCACAATATTAATCTATTTCTTCATGTTTTTTTCCCCCTCGGAGTCATTTATTTTCATATCATTTTCCCCACGATTCATATTTCACACATGATTCCCCCCACACTTGTTACATGTATTCTCACAGGCGATTTGTCCCATGATTATTTTATTTTCACATTAAATTTTTCCCCAGATGATTCATTTAATCTCACATGATTTGTTACTCATTATGTAATATTTCCCCCAAATGAGTCATTTATTTTCACATGTAACTTCCCCCCCACATGATTCATTTTGTCTCATGTTGAACTGACATGATTCATTTTATCATGTAATATGTCCTCCTATTTCATTCATTTTCACAAGTGATGTTCCCTCCATAATTCATTTATTTTCTCCCTCACATGCTTCATTTGTTTTACATGCGATTTTCTGACATGATTCCCCCTGCATGCAGAGAATAAATATTTTTTTCAGCATGATTCCTCAAATGATTCATTTTTTTTCTTGTGATCGGTTACTTGAATTCGGCGGCACGGTGGTGTAGTGGTTAGCGCTGTCACCTCACAGCAAGAAGGTCCAGGTTTGAGCCCCGTACTAAAATGTACAGTTTCCATATCCTACAATGGATGACCCATGGAAAAAACCGTTTCAAGCATGTGATGTTAAATGGATTCGAACATTCCTCAGATAATGTAGGATATTCCTTTATTGAGTCCCATGAGGGGAAATTCAGGTGTTGTAGCAGCTCAAGTACAGAGTAAAATATAGATAAATGGAGCTTAAGTTAAAAATAAAAAATCATGTAAAATATTCACATTAAAGTCTTTTATTATATTGTAAAGTAAAGTAGTTGTGTGCTGGGACAGACAAAAGAAGTTTTATTTAAGTTTTTATTTTTGTTCTTTATCTGCAATATGCATGAAGGTTGTTTAAAAATGTGTAAAATGTCAAGTTTATTTGTATAGTCCTTTGAACAATAGACATTATTACAAAGCAGCTTTACAGAAAATTAAAGACTTTAAACATGAGCTAATTTTATCCCTAATCTATCCCCAATGAGGAAGTCTGTGGCGATGGTGAAAAGGAAAAACTCCCTCAGACGACATGAGGAAGAAACCTCGAGAGGAACCAGACCCAAAAGGGAACCCACCCTCATTTGGGTGATAACAGATAGTGTGATTATAAATAATTTGCTTCTATAACAGTGTCCTATATAGTCACAAAGTATAACTGTGTAACCAGGATTTCATAATAGTTTTAAAATGAAGTGTGTTTTGTTGAACTTATAAACGGTTCATTGATGGAAACTTGAGTGCAAAACTCTTCATGACAACTGCAGTCCTGAAGTTAGTATGTCAACTGTAGTCTTCAGACATAGATACATGACTGTAAGTGTCCAGAACCATCTTCCAAGTACGACTTTCGACTGTCCTCATGGGGCCGTCCTCTACAGGAGCGATGTGATGAGACTCCAGCCAAATGTAGGGCATCAAGATGGATCATGTCTTTACCTACTGTACATACAGTGTTTGTAAATGTAATATCAGCAAAATACCACAATTATGGAATCACCAATATATTTCAACATGAAATATTTGTATAAAATTATGACTAAGATGACACAATTAAAATTATTATGCACTATTGTCAAAGTTGAGTGTGTGTGTTCATTGTCAATTTGGATAATAATGTCTCTGGTCATATTTACAGCTGATAATTTTGGTATGAGCATAAAAGTAAAACCAAGGCATCAAGAAACCCTGACAAAATGGCCGACATTCACATATGCATACACAATTTGTCAAGTGGGTTCTTACTAATTTGTTTGGTTTATTCTTGACACAGGGGCGGCACGGTGGTGTAGTGGTTAGCGCTGTCACCTCACAGCAAGAAGGTCTGGGTTTGAGCCCCGTGGCCGGCGAGGGCCTTTCTGTGAGGAGTTTGCATGTTCTCCCTGTGTCCGCATGGGTTTCCTCTGGGTGCTCCGGTTTCCCCCACAGTCCAAAGATATGCAGGTTAGGTTAACTGGTGACTCTAAATTGACCGTAGGTGTGAATGTGAGTGTGCATGGTTGTCTGTGTCTATGTGTCAGCCCTGTGATGACCTGGCGACTTGTCCAGGGTGTACCCCGCCTTTCGCCCGTAGTCAGCTGGGATAGGCTCCAGCTTGCCTGCGACCCTGTAGAACAGGATAAAGTGGCTAGAGATAATGAGATGAGATGAGATGAGGTTACTTGAATTCATGTTTGCAATTTCAGGACATAATATTGTGAAATGCACATTCAGATGTTTTTCATTCATATAATGACATTTGAAATGCATCTGATTTCACAGATTAACAGACTAACCTCATGTATTAAATGTGTAAATCAGATGTAAGACAATGACTAAAATGTATTTTAGAGATGTTCTTTTGTGATCTGACTCAGGACTGTGGCATAGCAACTAGCTTAAAGTAAATGAAACTTAATGCAAGTTTATTGTCAAGTAGAAATGATAAGCACTCAGAAAAACATTAGAAAAGTGTGTTTGGTTTAACAGTCTTTAACTTATTTCATTTCAATCTCAGGGAATTATTAATGCAAAAAAATGTAATAAACAATAAAGTCAGTATATTCTATTCTATGCTAAAGTTGTTTTCTGTGTACATAGTGATGACTATAATGTATTTTGTTTTCCAGAAATTATGTATGTTTCATAATAATAATAATAATAATAATAATAATAATAAAAGATTTGGTCCACATGGATGTGGACAGAGTCAATTCAAGGAGGGAGAGGATAACAAAAAAGCCAGCTGGTACAATCCAACAAAAAATGATGATGAAATGGAGTGAAATTCCATTTGGACCGGAATGTAATACTGTATGTAGTCCATGGATGGGGGATAGAGGCTTTTTTCCCCAGACTGACCACATGGCCGAAGGGCATCTGTCGCTAAGCCATTACCTTCAGCTCACAAAATTGGATATACAGCAAATCACTGACATTTCTTTTTCCCCATCCATTTTCATTTATTTACAATACTTTGAAAAATATCTAATAATGTGACATTGTTTGTTGTACAGCTAGAGGTGGGTCTCCATATTTTCTCAACCTGAAAGAGAAACCTGTCCATATCACAATGATTTTTTGTACGTTGCTACTGATTTCAGCATGAGACAGCATTTTTGTGGGTGTCATTAGAATTAATTTAGTGAGAGAAGATGGTGTTGCTGTGTACCATAGCTCTGGCAGCTCGTTGGTGAATCAGACACAAGTGAAGGGGATTTTACTTTGCTTGTGTCTTCTTCACATGACAGTTGAAAATTGGGGACTATATGCCAAAATTTGGGCCAGCCATCCATAGCCACTTATCCTGTTCTACAGGGTCACAGGCAAGCTGGAGCCTATCCCAGCTGACTATGGGCAAGAGGTGGGGTACACCCTGGACAAGTCGCCAGGTTATCGCACTCACATACGGTCAATTTAGAGCCACCAGTTAACCTAACCTGCATGTCTTTGGACTGTGAGGGAAACCGGAGCACACCCACGCAGACACAGGGAGAACATGCAAACTCCACACAGAAAGGTCCTCACCAGCCGCTGGGCTCGAACCCAGGACCTTCTTGCTGTGAGGTGATAGTGCTAACCACTACACCACCGTGCCACCTGAAATTTGGACCATATATCACAAATTTAGTGAACATAAAGTGTTCAGGAGAGTAATGACTTCACACCAAGGCAAACGTTTGCTAATTGAGGTATTTCACCTGACGTCACAGGGTCACGTGACGCCCTGGTGTCCGCCATTTTGAAAGTCAAGCTAGCTAATGTCAACAACATAGTAGCTAGTATGTTACTGTAGCAATGTTTACGTTCAGTCATTTGGATGACTGTTAAAACCTTTCAGTCTCAAGTTTTTCCTTTACTGTATTTACTAGTTTACTGTAATTATGATCCAGCAGCTATTTACACCGGATCCAGTGTAAATAGCTGCCGGAGCGCGCGCCGGCTTGCTCCCCCTCAAATTAAGCAGCGCGCTCCGGCTTGCTCCCGGAGTGCTCCGGCCGAGGTTCCGGAGCGCGCTCCGGCTTGCTCCCCCTCAAATTAAGCAGCGCGCTCTGGCTTGCTCCCGGAGTGCGCTGCTTAATTTGAGGGGGAGCAAGCCGGAGCGCGCTCCGGCAGCTATTTACACTGGATCCGGTGTAAATAGCTGCCGGATCATAATTACAGTAAACTAGTAAATACAGTAAAGAAAAAACTTGAGACTGAAAGGTTTTAACAGTCATCCAAATGACTGAACGTAAACATTGCTACAGTAACATACCAGCTACTATGTTGTTGACATTAGCTAGTGCTAACAGCTAGCTGCTAGTACACTGCTACAACACAGACACCGACCCTAATAATACAGTTCTTGGTCATTGCCTGGTAACAGCAAATTTATTAACGGGCCATGTCTCAACAGACTAAGAAGTTATTTCAATGACATTTAATAACATTTTGTTTATCCTGAGGACCGAAAGTAAATGAAAATGTGAACAAACCTTAGCTGTAATATGATGGCGACCACCGGCTCCAGGGACGACCCACTGATGTAGGCATGTTACCCAGCCTGACACAAAATATTTGTAGGCATCCAAACTCTTATACACTTTCAGATCAATACCTGTGTATGGCGATGGGTTTTTAACGACATAGGTATACAGATCATGTGGGCCGAAGTCAGGTAAAGATGAGGGCTTCGTGTACTTCCGTACGTCAGTGAACAATCCTGGTGGAAGCAGGTAAACGTCGTTCTCTAAGCCTGCTAACCTCAATTTTTGAAAATACCTCTCTCTCTGCTCGCCCTGTAAATGCCCTACGTCGCTGGATAGTGAAGGTGTTTTCTGCATCTCGCTCCTTTTTCTTTTGTTTTTCGTTTGTCGCCTTCCTCGCATTTAAACTGATTCGAGCCGTGACGTCCAAAATGGCAGCCTAACGATGCATCACATGACTTGGTCACGTGGGTGAAAAACCTCAATAATGGGCCATATTCTGAGTTGGCATCTTCAGACCAAAAATTATACCAATATTTATACTGAGAAAGTCACACTCAGGCTATGCACACACTTAAGGGTCAATCCATGTGATATCACCAAAGGCCTCCTGACTGACGATGTCAGATTTTCTTCATACTTCCAGAGATTAATGTCATTAGTCCCAATAAACAGTGTGCAAAATTTCAGCCAGACATCTTTGTTCAATTTTGAGATACAGGGGAATGAATAAGGGGCCGTGGCTTTAATTTTACTATAAAAATGAGTACTATAAAAAAACTCAGAAGTTCCACAAGCCATAACTTTTAAACTATTTAAGTCTGATGCATGAAATTTTCAGGAATTCTTCCTCAGTACAATATATCTCAAAGATTCACAATTACATATTTAACACTTTATGTACTATAGAAATCTGTCAAGCAATTATTTATACTTTGGAGCATTTTTTGGCCCTCTCTCCACATTTGAACATGATATTAGGAATGCTACAGTTGAAGCCCCTTTCCTGAAGACACCTGTGCATGGTGGCTCTTGATGCACTGACACCAGCCTCAGTCCACTCCTTGTGAAGCTCTCCCAAGTTCTTGAATCGACTTTTCTTGACAATCTTCTCAAGGTTGCGGTCATCTCTGTTGCTTGTGCACCTTTTCCAACCAGCCTTTTCAGTACTGACCTTCTGTGGCTTACCCTCCTTGTAGAAGGTGTCGATGATTGTCTTCTGACAACTGTCAAGTCAGCGGTCTTCCCCATGATTGTGGCTGAGTGTACTGAACTAGATTGAGAGACACATGGTATTTATATTCAAACTCGAAATGACATATTCTAATAAATTGCGATACTGGATTTCTGATTTTCAGGAGTTCAAAGCCATAATCAGCAAAATTAAAACAAAAAAGCACTGAAATATTTCACTTTATGTGTAATCAATATACAATATATGAAAGTTTACTTAAGACCTAGGGAACATAGAGTCTCTACTTCATGTATCAACATCTTTTTGGGAGGTTTGGGTTAAACCAGAGAGAACCCAAGCTCAGGACTGATCAAATCGGGGACCCTGGAGCTATGAGACAGCAATGCTATTTCTGAGGTATAAACCCAGAAATAAATGTAAGACTACAGTAAACAAACGCATCTGGTCATAACTCTGTATGCGAATGTTTTAATCTGGTAGTCATGTTCATGCTGTTGTATGTTTCCCCCTGCTATTAATGGGCCATCTGTTATCATAGGTACTAGACAATATTGGAAAGGCTTTTGGGTGCAGGAAGTCTGTCAAGTCCACATCAGTGCAGGGCTACAGCACTCAGAAAGCACTTGCTCAGGGGTGCATAGAGGGTGCATATGAGTAACCCATTGAATCCCAAAATGAAAAATGGGAACTGACTTCATTGGCATGAACAAATGTGGACCCTTAGAGTGCAATTGTTCCATTTGAGACTGAGTCACAGCGGCCTTTTATTTGCATTCAATCATTTCATTCATTCATCTACAGTAACCTTTGTATCCTGTTCAAGCTGGATTGGGAGCCAGTAATACACACTGGATGAGATTTCAGTCTATCATGGGCTTCTAGTTACGGTATATTCAAGTTTCTTTATGCATGCTTTGCCTTTTACATTTGCACTTGCCTGCTTAGATCTTGCCCTGAAAAATCTCCAGATTGTACCTTAGCCTGTCCCTCATCATCATTTATCTTATTGTATCATCCAAATAGCCACTATGCCACTATCTCTATTTGGTCATCCTATCTGGTTATACTTACAGTGTTGCATCTTAAATTTCCAAAGTCCTCCTTCCTAGCTTTCCTCATCCTAGGTCTAGATATACAGTATGTTCTGGTTTCACTTGGTCAAAATTTGACATTTTCTGTTATGTAAAGTTCTGAAAACTCTAGGCTTTCTTGAACTTAAATATGTTTTTCCTTTGCATGCATCATGACCAAAAGTAAAGCTTTAGCATTTTAATCTAGTTACCCCCAAAAGTGGAAAAGGAAGAAAATCTAATTTAAAAATTTTCATTCCAATTCCACTGAAAGATACCCTGCCTAACTCGACATTCATAACCTAGCCAACTTATGAGAAAACAATATTGCTGCCAAACTATGGGTTTACATTAAAAATGAGTTCTCACTTTAATTATCTGCATTGTCCATATTAATCTTTGTCTCAACACCTGAGGTAAAAGACACGAACAGCATTTAAACCTGAGGCTCGTCATCATCTTTTCACTCAACTGATCTCTGTTCATGCTAGAATCAATGGGGAGATAATTGCTTATTCATTTACTCAGTTCTGTTCTGTTGGGGAAATTTCTTTTTTATTAATATATTTTTAAATTAGGTCATTTAAACATTTCACTGATTCTGTGGCTGGGAAGATATTTAATTTGAGGGCATTCCCAAGCAAATAATATGCATGAAATTGCTCGCTTCACGCAGTCAAGCAGACAGAGGAAGTCTATGCGCGCATGCGCAGGTTTACCTTCTTCTTCTTTTGGGTTTTACAGCAGCTGGCATCCACAGTGTTGCATTACTGCCATCTACAGGTTTACCTTGACCGTGCACTGACAGTTACATCATTGTGTCACTAAACAAACAGCTGATCACACCGAGGTGCTCGCTGACTGCTGATATTTATTAGTTTGGTCCTGCATTTCCTTTCTGTTGCAACATAATGTCTTTTCTTCTCGCTTTCCATTACTGTAGTCGGTCTTTCACGTTTCATTCGCACACTCACATCCTCCATTTTTCTCTCCTGTTTCACATTTGGATCCCACAATGCCTTGCGCAAACGGGGAAAGCCCACCACGTCATGCACGATATAGTATGTTGAATTGGGTCATGGTGAAACAGGACAAAAATAGTGGAGAAGTTCAGCCCTAAATTCAATAATTGTTCTATTTTTAAAAAAACCTAATAAAATTGGAAGTCTGTGATTCGAATTCAGTAGCTTTCAGTCCACGAAACAAAAATAATTGGGTGTCAGGGAAAATTATTTTTATGACCAACACTTGAAAAATCTGAAACGCAGGCTAATAATTGTTCTATTTAAAAAAAAAAAAAACTAATAAAATTGGAAGTCTGTGATTCGAATTCAGTAGCTTTCAGCCCACTAAACAAAAATAATTGGGTGTCAGGGAAAAATTTTTTTATGACCAACACTTGAAAAATCTGAAAGGCAGGCTACCTTTAAAAAGCAAGGTTTAAGACATGTTTATACATATTAGTTTTAGCACTGCATTTGTTAAACTGTCTTTGAGCCAGCATGATCTTTACAGGCAGTCAGCCAAGCCAAGGTTAGATAATAGCCAAAATATAAATATTTACATTTCATTTTGGTAACACATACAGTATGATTTCTGAAAATAAGTATAGCCTCCTCCAAAAGTATTAGAACAGCAAGGCCGATTTTTTTGTTTTTGCTATACACTGAAAACATTTGGGTTTGAGATCAAAAGAGGAATATGATAATAGATCAGAATTTTTGCTTTAATTTCCTGATACTTACATCTAGATGCCTAAGCCTAAGGACACCATTCTGGAAGTGGCAGAGTCACGACTGAGGCAGAAGGTACTGGTCGGGTCCATAGCCTCAGGACACGCAGGCATTGGCTATTTCCCATCAACCGGGGTGGACAAGGCCCAGGGAAAAGGGCGGCAATACCTCATTCAGGAGGAAGTGCGGGCAGGCGTGGAGGAGGAACGAGCCAGCAGGATGGCGGGAATGGGACAACAAGGAGCATGGACTAAATGGGAGAACGTTCTGCAACAGAAGATAACCTGGCCCAACATCTGGAGAGCAGACTCCCTTAACATCAGGTTCCTAGTCCAAGCTGTTTATGATGTCCTACCTAGTCCATCCAACCTTCATGTCTGGGGCAAAGCAGAGACATCATTCTGCCCCCAGTGTCCAGGATAGGGATCCCTGGAACACCTCCTCAGCAGCTGCCCAAAAGCCCTTGGAGAGGGGCGTTATCGCTGGCGCCACGACCAAGTGCTGAAAGCGATTGCTGAGAGCATAGCCAAGGCCATTAACACCACCAAGGGCCATAGCAAGCCTAAGTCCATTAGGTTCCACAAAGCCGGAGAGAAGCCCACCATCCAAGCAAGGGCCAGGTCAGGCCTCCTCACCACTGCTGCGGACTGGCAGCTGGAAGTGGATCTGGGCAAACAGCTGAAGAGCCCAGCTAGAATAACATCAACACGGCTCCAACCAGACATGATCATTGTTTCAGATGCCACCAAACAATTGATCATTCTGGAACTCACAGTTCCCTGGGAAGAATGCATGGAGGAGGCAAATGAGAGGAAGCGTGACAAGTACCAGGAGCTGGTGGAGGAGTGCAGGAGCCAAGGCTGGAAGACCTACTACGAACCCCTGGAGGTTGGATGCCGAGGATTTGCAGGGCAGTCCCTCTGCAAAGTCCTCACCATGCTGGGCCTTACTGGTGAGGCAAAGAGGAAGGCCATCAGGTCTGCAACTGAAGCCGCAGAAAGAGCCACAAGATGGCTTTGGATCAAGAGGGCTGATCCGTGGACGAATGCTGCTGGGATACAGGCCGGAGTCTGATCACCTCCGGTCGGGTCGCCTGGGCGAGGGTGTCTGATGTTGAAAGACCTGAAACACCCAGTGACCCCAGGTTACATCACTGATGATGTGTCCCAGCGCATCAGCAAGATGTATCTTTCACCATACTTACATCTAAATGTGTTAAACAGTTTTAAACATGCCACTTTTTGTTTGAACCTGCCCATTTTTCAAAGGATCAAAAATATTTGAACACATGACTGACAGCTGCTTCTTGTTGCCCAGGTGTGCCCTGTTAGACTGATTGTTGAAACATTTAATAGCTCTGAATGTCTACTCTTGGTTTGAGGCCTCAGTTTTGCCTGTGAAGACTGTATTTGTTGTTAAAAAGGTTCAACAAACATGAAGACCAGAAAGGTGTCTCTGGTTGAAAAGAAATCCATTTTGAAGCTGAGAACAGAGGGAAAATTGATGAGAGCCATTGCATAGGCATTGGGCATAATCAATGCAACAACACAACAATACAACACAAAAGAAAGAAACCACTGGTTTGGTAACGACCAGACATGAAACAGGTCAGCCAGATGACAGCAGTTGATGAGAGCTATGATGAGGAGAAAAAAAAAAAACCCAACAGTCAGTGACCCCACCAACAACCTCCACAGGGCAGGGATGAAGGTATGCAGAGCTGAAATATAGAGGCTATACCACAAGGTGCAAACCACTCATCAGCAGTAAGAATCGGAAAGCCAGATTGGAATTCACAAATAATTACAAAGATGAGCCTTAAAAGTTCGGTAATCAAAATGAACCTCGACCAAAGTGATGGAAAGGACAAAGTGTGGAGAAAGTGTGGAAAGGCCAAAGCCCACAGTAGGAAGTGCCATGGCTTGGGCTTGCAAGCCTGCTTCTGGAATGGGCTCACTAATCTTTATTGATGATGTAACTCATGATGGTAGCAGCAGAATGAATTCAGAAGTCTTCAGAAATATTTGACTGCCAATTTACAAAGAAATGCATCCAATCTAATTGGAAAGAACTTCATGTAGCAAGACAATGATCCAAAACACACTGCCAACACAACAAAGAACTTCAAAAGACTTAATCAGGGGAAAAAAGTGGAAGGTTTTAGACCGGCCAAGTCAATTACCAGACCTTAATTCAATTGATCATGGATTTCACCTGCTGAACAGGAGACTGAAGGGAAAAAAGCCCAAAACAAACAAACAAGCAAACAAACAAAAACAAACTTAAAGAAGCTGTGGTACAAACCTGGAAAAGCATGCCAAAAGAAGAATGCAACAGTTTGCTGATATCAGTGGGTCACTGACTTGATGTAGGTATTGCAAACAAGGGATATGCAACCAAATATTTAACAATTATTTGCTGAAGGTGAAATGAATATCAGTGAATAATAGCTGAGATGACGTCGAGGTTATTATTCACCAATATTCACTGAGCCTGAGGTGGATAATTGTATTAGTATAAATACACAGGTGATTATTGAAAAAAATAGTATACATTTTTTTATTTCAAACTTCAAAAGCAGCATGTAAATGTAATAACGCAGACTTGCAGCATGCATGCAGGCTTGTGTCACTTATCTATGCCAAGTCACATAAAATACTTTGTTTTGAAATCGATAAAATAAATCACAATTCCAACTTACCTTTGAATAGTTTTCGACCAAACTTCCTAGCAACTTTAGTGCTTTTAGGAACAGTATTTTTTTTTTTTTTCATAATTTGAAATTCTTCCTCACTTACAGTGACAAAATGATTAGCCACCATTTTGCCAAGTTGCTCGAGGTGATTATCAAGAAATAGCCTGAATTTCTTAACCAATTAGTGTACGCGATTTCCTATAATCACCTCCGTATTTATACTACTACGTGTTATATACTTTAATTTACTTTAAGAATATCTGTTCCAATACTTTAGCTGAAATTGGTTGATGTGTCACCATAGGTGCCACGTTTTAAACTGTTTGACATATCTTGATGTAAATATCAGGGAATAAAGCTGAAATTCTGATCTATCATTTCATATTCATCTTTTGATCTCAAACCCAAATGTCTTCAGTGTATAGCAAAAACAAAAGAACTGGCCTTGCTGTTCCAACACTTTTGGATGCGACTGTATGCCAAAGTATACATTGGCAGAGTTATTGGCTGGTCCATGAAGCTGATTAGAAAATTCCTGATTGGGGACTTTAAACCATCTGTGGCACCAACTATCATGTATTTATATTGCTGAACATTGCAAATGGCCTCAGATTCTTTTGGAAATGCATACCTAACCTGCATACCTAATCCAGTGACAGGAAAATTGCGATTGCCATGCCATTCAATTTAATTTGCATGAAACAACATACTGTGTCTTTTAGATATTTAAATATGGAACAGCTGTTTGTTTCTTTTCCCCATAATCTCCATCAGCTTTGTATTATCATTGTGTAGAGTGTATTTATGCTAACACTGCTGGACAAATAAAATTGAGTTTCTCTGTAGAAGCCTGAGGCTGCTGTCTCATCATGCAGTTAGCATTCCTGTCTTGTTAATGACTTAATTAGTGATTTGGTTCATCACTAACCAGTCTGTCTCATTACTGGTCTTGTAATGGAGCCTGGAAAAAGCATTAGCCCTCTTTTCGAACTGCAACTCCTGCAATTTTCTACATGATACCCCTTTGTTGTAACCATGGGAACCAAATAAGTTTGTTCAAAGCTCTATTAGACTCATATTTTTCCTGATATATTTATTTATTTAACATGTCTAAGGGCAGGAATATTCAACACTTGATGAATGCATGGAGTAAAAATAATTATACAGTTATATATTGGACAAAACTGTGTAATAAACAACATATGTAAAATGTTCAGATTAGATAGAAGTGAAGTGAATGGACCAAAACATTTCTTTTAAAAAAATAAATTCAAGACAAGAGGCTGTACCAGGTAAAATAAAATCCTTGCTACTTACTGATGCATAATTTTGGTGTTTCTGAAAATGCAAAAGGAAAATTTGAAAAAATAACACAAATAGTACATGGATGCAAATGTGTGAATTCACTGGAAGGAGCTGCCAGACTGAGCAGGCCCTGCAGAACTGTTTGTTGGCTCCTGCCTCTTCTTATTGCAGTCAGTTGCTATATTCACACATACAGCTATGTCTTGTTTCTCATTTTTCAATGGCTGAAGTTCAATAATTTGCCAAGTTGTTTTGATAAATGCCATTTTCCAAGATAAATGTGTCACCTAAACGCATGCTAGTGCCTGTGAGTGCGTATATATGAGCAATAAATTGCCAGTCCTCTGGGCATTGAATGAGATCAAATAGACTAATGTTAGATCTCTGTGGCATTTTCTATATTTTTAGAGAGAAAGTACTTCATAATGTGAGAAGAATGCCACCACCTAAACAACCCTGTGAAGTGAGAGAGAAAATGAACATAGGAAATACAAAAGGCTACCACCGCTGGCTGCTTTGATGACACCGATTCTTTTTATTTTCATACAGTAACAAATGCCTTCATTCACTTAAAAGATTTTAAGTTCTATGCCACTGCCATCTGTTGCCGCAAGTCTTCGAGAGTATAATTGGCCCAGCTCTCTGGTAAGAAGCACAGCCTCCTCTCTTTCCTGCAGATCAAAGTAATGCGAGTCAATTAAAGGAATTAGTTTCTACTAGCTCACATGTATGGAATAATGCAGTTAGTGCTCTTATTCAACTGTTGTATGGGTAACATTTGGAAAAGAGAGCAGAGGCTTTTTATGTGGAAGTGTGTTTATCCTTTGCCTTCTTGCAAAATTCTAGATAGACCCAGATGACCAAGAATTGTAGCCTAGTGTGAACATAAATCGCCATGATTTTATAATTTACAAACTATAAATTACTAACTATATATGTTATCAATAAATAAATACAGACAGACAGACATACACATACCCCACTTGCCCCTCCTTTGGGTGTTTTTTTGTTTGTTTGTTTGCTTATTTTCCTCAAACTCAGGTCCTCTACAAGAAGCCTGGGAATTTGAGGGCTCTGTGCTGTTCCTAGGACTACGCTTTTCTGGACGGAGATCTTGGATGTTGTTCCTGGGATCTGTTGGAGCCATTCTTCCAGTTTGGGGGTCACTGCACTGAGGGCTCCTATCACCACGGGGACCACTGTTGTTTTCATCTTCCACATCTTTTCTATCTCTTCTTTCAGCCCTCAATACTTCTCCAGCTTCTCAAGTTCCTTTTTCCTGATGTTATTGTCACTTGGTATTGCCACATCTATTACCACAGCCTCCTTGTTCTCCCATTTGTCCACCACTACCATGTCCAGTTGCTTAGCCATTACCAGTTTGTCTGTCTGTACCTGGAAGTCCCAAAGGATCTTACCTTGGTCATTCTCAACCACCTTTGAAGGTGTGTCCCGCTTTGACCTTGGGACTTCCAGGCCATACTCGGCACAGATGTTTCTGTACATGATGCCAAGAAGGCTTTATTTGTCTCATGTACACTTAAGCACAGACTTAAGCACAGAATGAAATTAAACCTCTGCATTTCACTCATCTGAAGCAGTGAACACACACACATGTACACACAAGTGAGCAATGAGCACACACACTGCGCCTGGGGAGCAGTTGGGGATTAGGTGCCTTGCTCAAGGGCACTTCAGCCCAACCTTCAGGCTATGGCTGCCCCATATTAACCTAACCACATGTCTTTGAGCTGTGAGGGGAACCAGAGCACCCGGAAGAAACCCATGCAGACAAGGGGAACATACAAACTCCACACAGAAAGGCCCCCGTCTGCCACTGGGCTTGAACCCAGAACTTTCTTGCTGTGAGGCGGCAGTGCTAACCACGATGCCACCGTGCCATAACTTTCCAATATATATATATATATAATGATGTTTGATGTATCTGAGCTGGTGTATTATGTAGGAGTACCTGACATTCTTGACACAGTGCTTCGAATTTACTATTACAGTACATGACTGCCAGGGCAACTCAGAATCATCATAATGTGCTGTATGTTTTGTTTCCTTCTTTTATTATTGAATTAAAAAAAGACAACTCATACACATAAATACTACAGGTATTACATAACACTGAAAATGAAGTGCAGTAAGTGTAAAGATCATGGAGATAATGTTTACTGTTGAGATTGGATCATGTTTCTGAAAATCACTCTGTGTGGCAAGATTTAGATCGATGATCACTTTATACAGTTACGGTAGACTTTACTGTAAGTGTCAATGGTGCATCCTAAATTCTGTACAATAATAGTGTTTAACTAATTTTACACCCTGATTTATGACTGAACTGAACAGATGCAACTGCCTAGTGCTTACTTAGTTTTTGTAGTTTTTTTTTCCCTTTTACTTCTCCAAGTCATACTTTAGTGTTTTCTGGTTCTATTGATTCAGATAATAAATATGGACTTGCCTGTCACTACCTTGTCTTGATCTCTGTCCACAGATTCAGTAAAGTAAAGAGACTGTGAAAATATTTCTCTTTGCCTCTGGCTGTGTTACATATATGAATAAAGCTGTTATTATTATTACAGTAGTTATAGATCTCCACAATATTATATTACCGTGGACAGAAGTGCAGCTCTCAAGCATCACCCATGATCTTCACCCAATCTTCCAGTTACGATGGGTCTAGAAGTTTGATATTAAAGTGTTCTATGCATTTTTGTTTTTACTCCAAGCCAGCTCCCTCCCAGTGAACACGATCTTTCCCACACTGCATTGCAGAACCATCAATCAAAGAACGCCTCTTCCAATATATGAGCCTGATATTCTCCTTTCAGAAATTCTGACAACTTTTGGGTCAATACATAAAATGAGAACTGCATTCATGCCAGTTATATCAGTATATACAGTATATCCAGGCTTCTTTTAATGATGCTTCAGGTTATCCAGTTATAGGGCTTTTCTATGCACTCTTACAACATTTAATCTCAGCTTATCATGATCATTAATTACTTAAATGATTTTTATTCTCCTTATTGTTGGCTGCTGAGGAGTATGAAGGGGACAAGTTCACTGCCCTAATCAAAGAATGTTCAGCAGCACACTTATCAAAACACCACAGATGATAAATTAAGCCCCTCTTTTAACACTCAGAGATCATGGCCCCGAGTTAATTTGAAACATTAGGGTGGAATCTCTTTTTTCCCATCTGTATTAGAAGAGTAGAATCTAAAGCAAGCATTTGGTCTGTGTGCTTTTTGCAAGAAAATCACACTTCGTGCATACGGATACTGGCACTCATCTATCTTTCATTCCAAATTTAGCTGCTGATTAATTAATGAAATAATTAGTTAGTTATTTAATTATTTTATTCTGACATATAATGATTGGAGGCGTGTGTCAAAGAGAAACATTCACGGCCCTAATCAAAGAAAGTTCAACAGCACACTTATGAAAACAACAAAGAGGATACTTTAAACTATTCTCCATGCACAGAGCCACAGGTCACGCCTCAAGTTAATTAACAATTTCTCAATTTTTATGACCAGACCACTTCAATATTAGAGTGCCATTTCTTTTTTTTTTTTTCTTCATATCTTGCAATCTACAGAAAGCACAAAACCCTCAGGGCTTGTATTAACACAGTGAAACTGCACACAACATGAATGTATTTTTTCCTTCTTCTTCGTTTTATTTATTTATTTGTTCATTTATTGATATATTTTAATATTCAGCACTGACAGTAAAGTTGTCCAGATGCAGATCTGGAAATCATCCATGGCAGATGAGCTGAAACATCGTCTGTTCATCATTACAGTTGACTCAATCTTACTGTATGGGTGTGAAAAGCATGGACCCTAACCAAAGAACAGGAAGCCAGACTGGATAGATGCTATACCAGAATGCTGCGAATGGTCTTGAATGTGACATGGAAAGACTTCATCAGAAACGTGGACCTATATGGAAACCTACCCATGCTCTCGGCAAAAATAAGATCCCGTAGGCTGAAACTGGCTGGTCACTGCATGCGACATGAGGACCTCCCAGCAAATCCATTGGTACTCTGGGAACTGAAGCACAGCCGGGCCACACAGGGGGTCGATTTCTAACAGACGTTGACCAGTTTAAGTGGGACACCGGTCTCGAGTGAACTCTGGAATTGATGGCATGCATACTGGACAGCAGCGTGTGGCGAGAGCTCATAGTTGGCCGGGGAAACCCGAAATGATGAAGCTTGTCCACCCATTTGATGCTGGCTGTAGGTATGTGGGCTTCAACTCATAAAATATAAGTGTTTCATGCAATCCTTTTATTAAATTGTGAGGCTTTCTAAATAAGGCTTTATAATTGAAGGCCGACACACTCCATTCCAGTTACACTGATTATAACAGCACAATTAACCTTGTTCAATCATTCGTCTTCATTCATCGTCAGGGTTGCAGTATTTCTGAAGCTGCATGATGCATAAATACACTCTGGTTGTGTTCATCCCAGTTCAATGCAGGTCTACATACACTCACACACATACAAGGTAAGGTGATTAGATTGCAATTTTGAGTAGCTAATCTACCTACTGGCATGTTTCTTAGTTAGTAGTCTTAAACCGGTGAAAACTCGCACCAGTGTGGGCAAACATATAAAACCCTACACAGACAGGAACCTGAAATCAAGATTGAACTCCGGCCTGTGGTGTTATGAGGCAACAAAGCTACTTTCTGCACCATCACGTCATTCTGAAGTGTCTCCATTATCTCTCAGTCACTACCCCTATTTTGAATCCATTTAAAAAGACACCAAATTTAAAGTTTAGTAATTGCTTATTACCTAAGGCCTTTGAGGCATAAATTATTACAAAGCATGTTGAGATTTTTAGATGGTTTTAGTACACACTAAAAGACCATGCAATTTCAAACGAATTCATTTTAACCAAATTAAGTTAATTAATGCTGAAAAAAAATCTCATCTCATTATCCCTAGCCACTTTATCCTGTTCTACAGGGTCGCAGGCAAGCTGGAGCCTATCCCAGCTGACTACGGGCGAAAGGCAGGGTACACCCTGGACAAGTCGGCAGGTTATCACAGGGCTGACACATAGACACACACAACCATTCACACCTATGGTCAATTTAGAGCCACCAGTTAACCTAACCTGCATGTCTTTGAACTGTGGGGGAAACCGGAGCACCCAGAGGAAACCCACGCGGACACGGGGAGAACATGCAAACTCCACAAAGAAAGGCCCTCGTTGGCCACGGGGCTCGAACCCAGACCTTCTTGCTGTGAGGCGACAGCGCTAACCACTACACCACCATGCCGCCCCTGAAAAAATATATCTAAAATATTTGTTTTTTTTTTTACTTTCATGGGCAAGATTATAGAAAATTTATATTTCTATACACACTATATGTCCAAAGGTTTGTGGACACCTGACCATCACATTTGGACATGCATTTTAAACACAACCTGCACTCTTCTTAGAAGGTTTTCCCCTAGATTTTCCAGTGTGACCACGGGGATTTGTGCTCATTCAGCCGAAAGAACTGAGGTCAGGCATATCGATTATACCTTTCTGTGTAAAAATGATATCAATTAGATATGAATTCGACCTTTTTTGTAGAACATATAGACAGACTTGTGGTATGTCCATCACTGTCAGCCATGTTAGATTGGGAGGAACAGCAGATAATGGAGCAATAAAAAATCAGTATCATGGTGTATACCCTGGAGTGAGTTAGAGATGTAGTGAAATCTTATACATTTCTAAAAACAGCCTTAAACTAGAAGGGCACTTGGTAGAATGCATACCTCCACCAAGTCACATATTCAGAGTTACATCCAAATCTAAGCAATTATTCCTTGGCCCACGACCCACCTTTCCTTAAAATGTCATCAAAATCTGTTCACTATTTTTTTAGTTATGTTGGGAACAGCCAAAAAAAAAAATCCTGGATTCACATACTTATCTGGATTTGCATCAAAATCTAATCAATTGTTCCTTGGCCCGTGGCCCATCTTTCCTGAAAATTTCATCAAAAGCCGTTCACTAATGGATATTACATGGATGTGCAAAGATATGAAGTTGATCTTTGAGTGGTGAACATGTTTCACAAATGAGCTAAGTGAATGAGTGATATATTTTTCAACATAAGAACATAAACTTCTTATCTTTGTATCACCATGTAATGTTCTTCAAAGAACAAGTTAATCAAAAGGATTTTAATTTTGGACCGGTTTGCCATTTTGACAATGCACGTCTAGCCAGCAGGAAAACACTGGGAATGACATTATCGGAGTCAAATATCGGGAAATATGTCACTCAGATCTGTGATGTATTTCATAGATAGATAGATAGATAGATAGATAGATAACTTTATTTAATTTCGATATGTACAGTGAGGGCGGCATGGTGGTGTAGTGGTTAGCGCTGTCGCCTCACAGCAAGAAGGTCCTGGGTTCGAGCCCCGGGGCCGGCGAGGGCCTTTCTGTGTGGAGTTTGCATGTTCTCCCCGTGTCCGCGTGGGTTTCCTCCGGGTGCTCCGGTTTCCCCCACAGTCCAAAGACATGCAGGTTAGGTTAACTGGTGACTCTAAAATTGACCGTAGGTGTGAATGTGAGTGTGAATGGTTGTCTGTGTCTATGTGTCAGCCCTGTGATGACCTGGCGACTTGTCCAGGGTGTACCCCGCCTTTCGCCCGTAGTCAGCTGGGATAGGCTCCAGCTTGCCTGCGACCCTGTAGAAGGATAAAGCGGCTAGAGATAATGTGATGTGATGTGATGTACAGTGAGCCGGAGACTTGTAATGAATACATTCGAACCTTTATATAAAATCTAATTACAACCCCGATTCCAAAAAAGTTGGGACAAAGTACAAATTGTAAATAAAAACGGAATGCAATAATTTACAAATCTCAAAAACTGATATTGTATTCACAATAGAACATAGACAACATATCAAATGTCAAAAGTGAGACATTTTGAAATTTCATGCCAAATATTGGCTCATTTGAAATTTCATGACAGCAACACATCTCAAAAAAGTTGGGACAGGGGCAATAAGAGGCTGGAAAAGTTAAAGGTACAAAAAAGGAACAGCTGGAGGACCAAATGGCAACTCATTAGGTCAATTGGCAATAGGTCATTAATATGACTGGGTATAAAAAGAGCATCTTGGAATGTCAGCAGCTCTCAGAAGTAAAGATGGGAAGAGGATCACCAATCCCCCTAATTCTGTGCCGACAAATAGTGGAGCAATATCAGAAAGGAGTTCGACAGTGTAAAATTGCAAAGAGTTTGAACATATCATCATCTGCAGTGCATAATGCCATCAAAAGATTCAGAGAATCTGGAAGAATCTCTGTGTGTAAGGATCAAGGCTGGAAAACCATACCGGGTGCCCGTGATCTTCAGGCCCTTAGACGGCACTGCATCACATACAGGCATGCTTCTGTATTGGAAATCACAAAATGGGCTCAGGAATATTTCCAGAGAACATTATCTGTGAACACAATTCACCGTGCCATCCGCCGTTGCCAGCTAAAACTCTATAGTTCAAAGAAGAAGCCATATCTAAACATGATCCAGAAGCGCAGACGTCTTCTCTGGGCCAAGGCTCATTTCAAATGGACTGTGGCAAAGTGGAAAACTGTTTTGTGGTCAGACGAATCAAAATTTGAAGTTCTTTATGGAAATCAGGGACGCCGTGTCATTCGGACTAAAGAGGAGAAGGATGACCCAAGTTGTTATCAGCGCTCAGTTCAGAAGCCTGCATCTCTGATGGAACGGGGTTGCATTAGTGCGTGTGGCATGGGCAGCTTACAGATCTGGAAAGACACCATCAATGCTGAGAGGTATATCCAGGTTCTAGAGCAACATATGCTCCCATCCAGACGACGTCTCTTTCAGGGAAGACCTTGCATTTTCCAACATGACAATGCCAAACCACATACTGCATCAATTACAGCATCATGGCTGCGTAGAAGAAGGGTCTGGGTACTGAACTGGCCAGCCTGCAGTCCAGATCTTTCACCCATAGAAAACATTTGGCGCATCATAAAACGGAAGATAGAACAAAAAAGACCTAAGACAGTTGAGCAACTAGAATCCTACATTAGACAAGAATGGGTTAACATTCCTATCCCTAAACTTGAGCAACTTGTCTCCTCAGTCCCCAGACGTTTACAGACTGTTGTAAAGAGAAAAGGGGATGTCTCACAGTGGTAAACATGGCCTTGTCCCAACTTTTTTGAGATGTGTTGTTGTCATGAAATTTAAAATCACCTAATTTTTCTCTTTAAATGATACATTTTCTCTGTTTAAACATTTGATATGTCATCTATGTTCTATTCTGAATAAAATATGGAATTTTGAAACTTCCACATCATTGCATTCCGTTTTTATTTACAATTTGTACTTTGTCCCAACTTTTTTGGAATCGGGGTTGTAAAAGAACTAATTAAAAATTTGTAAAATAGAAACCTAAAACTGTTATACTGCATAGATAAATAATAAATTCTGAAAAATAGGAAATTATAAGGCAGCACGGTGGTGTAGTGGTTAGCGCTGTTGCCTCACAGCAAGAAGGTCCTGGGTTCGAGCCCCGTGGCCGGCGAGGGCCTTTCTGTGCGGAGTTTGCATGTTCTCCCCGTGTCCGCGTGGGTTTCCTCCAGGTGCTCCGGTTTCCCCCACAGTCCAAAGACATGCAGGTTAGGTTAACTGGTGACTCTAAATTGACCATAGGTGTGAATGTGAGTGTGAATGGTTGTCTGTGTCTATGTGTCAGCCCTGTGATGACCTGGCGACTTGTCCAGGGTGTACCTCGCCTTTCGCCCGTAGTCAGCTGGGATAGGCTCCAGCTTGCCTGCGACCCTGTAGAACAGGATAAAGCAGCTACAGATAATGAGAGAGAGAGAAAGGAAATTATAATCAGAAAGAAAAAAAAGGGGGGGGGGGAACAAACAAACAAACAAAAACAATAATAAAAATCCTTATCAATAGAGAAAACAACATACATTAGGGTTAATAAAAGTAATCTTTTTTATTTCGTATGAAAAATGTAAGTTTTTCAACACAAGAAGATAAAATTCATATCTTCAAGCCAGTGTGTAATTTTCTTTTTATTATTACAGCCACATTCACAAAAGGTTTGTAGAGACCCATCCATCATCGCTAATCCTGTGCAGGGTCATGGGCAAGCTGGGTGAGAGGTGAGGATACATCCTGGACAAGTCACCAAATCATTGCAGGGCTGACACATAGAGACAAACAACCATTCACAGTCAATTTCGAGCCACCAATTAGCCTAACCTGCATGTCTTTGGACTGTTGGAGAAACCAGAGGAAACCCATGCAGACACAGGGAGAACATGCAAACTCCACACAGAAAGGCCTCCGTTAGCCACTGGGCTTGAACCCAGACCCTTCTTGCTGTGAGGCAACAGTGCTCACCACTACACCAGTGGTTTGTAGAGATCTCATCTCATCTCATTATCTCTAGCCGCTTTATCCTGTCCTACAGGGTCGCAGGCAAGCTGGAGCCTATCCCAGCTGACTACGGGCGAAAGACGGGGTACACCCTGGACAAGTCGCCAGGTCATCACAGGGCTGACACATAGACACAGACAACCATTCACACTCACATTCACACCTACGGTCAATTTAGAGTCACCAGTTAACCTAACCTGCATGTCTTTGGACTGTGGGGGAAACCGGAGCACCCGGAGGAAACCCACGCGGACACGGGGAGAACATGCAAACTCCACACAGAAAGGCCCTCGCCGGCCACGGGGCTCGAACCCAGGACCTTCTTGCTGTGAGGCGACAGCGCTAACCACTACACCACCGTGCCGCCCGGTTTGTAGAGATGTTCAGCTAAATATATCCTCCACATTTCTAACTGAAGTGTCTCATACCAATAATGTATTTGCTGTGCAACCTCAATTACTCCAACATAAATGTGTAATGGTTAGGTCCAAGGGCAAATGTTTGTCATTCCATTTCTAAACAACGTTGAAAGGGACTAAAATCTAACTGAATCTTGGGGATTACTTCTAGCTTTCCAGATGTTGACCCTAAACCAACTTCCACATGTCTGTCCTTACATCCATGAAGTGCTGTCAATAACTTCTTGATCTGTGCACAGGTTTCCAGTTATTGTTACTCAGTAGGCCTGTTTTTTTCCACATTAAAACCATTAAAATGTAAAATATTCCATTTTCATGAACACTGATTTTGACTGTAGGATGTTAATGCAGTGTGAGTGAAAGTCAAAGTTCTTTGAATGCCATGTAGACACCATTTATTTGTGTGTTGTAGTGTGTGTGATGCCACCTGCAAAATCAAAATCAAGCAGCTGTGCCAATGTTTACCCACTTACCATTCAGCAGAACATGTACTTTTTCTTGTGTGCACCTGTATTTTTTAAGTGTGCTTTTAGTGTTTGTATAACATGGTTTTATATGTCAGATGTTTTGTAATAAACTTATTACGCATTAAATAACAAGTGCTTGAGTAGCTATTTGTATACTTCATACACTTGATTGAAAAACATTATAAGTGGGCTTATTATCACAGTAATGCATTTTAAGATTTTCCAAAATAAACGTACTGAAATACAAGCATGAAAAAGTGCACTTAAAAATTACACTCAAATGTAACTTAAACGATACTAAAACTTCAGGGTATTAAAATATGTCTTTTTAAAATATGCTTTCAGTGCATTGCTACAATGATCATTTAACAGTCTGTAACAGTTCTCTGACGTTGGGAAACAAAGGAACGGGAAGCAGGCTTCAGAACAGGTGAGTTCTGTTGATTGTGCACACTTTTTAGTGACTATTCACAAAATATAAACACACGTGACGGGGTATCACAGCTCTCTCTCTCTCGTTCCTGACTGTCTGAAAGACACACAGAGACACAGATTAATAGACAGTCAGTAATTTGACACAGGTGCACCTCATCACATGGTACCTCCTGGTTCAACCTGCCTCCTCGCCGTTCACAGCCGATGCTCGACCACGCCCCAGCTGCCACACAGTTATTCCACGAAATTTAGTCGTACATGAGCTGATAGCCAGCAAGGCGCGTAGCACTGAGTCGGCTATAAGCCACATATGACGAGATTGAGTGGAATAACTGTTTCATTATGTCCACATTCACTTGATTTTGAGAAGCCGAGCATTTTTATTTTTTGCAAATACGATAAATTAAAAACTTTACACAAAATGTCCGACAAAATCATTTCCGCTTAGAATGTAAACAAACTGGCGAAATGACAGGAGCAATTTGTGAAAAACGCTATAATAATAATTATTGAAAAATAAAAAAGATATGTTCTTACAATTAAATATTTTCATTCCATATTTTGTTGCGCTTTTTTTTGTGTGTATTTTTTGGGGGGGGTTCAAGTAGAGTTTTTATTTTGTCCTCGGTTGGTTCAGCAACACACACTCTGCCATTTTCTTCTTCTTTAGGGTTTTTTGGTGGTTGGCAAACCAACTTAGAGGTGTGTTACCGCCACTGACTGGGCTGGAATGTGGAACAGGAGATACTGGGGGGAAAAAGGGATGATATTCTTTTAGCTATTTCTGTTTCTTTTAAGGTAAGGTAAGGTAAGGTAAGGTAACTTTATTTGTACTCAAAGGTAGATTTGGTTGCAGGCAAAAGTAGCAAAAGCTTACACAGACAACAAAATACTGACCCACAGCAAACTTATACCAACAGCCCAGTACTGGACAGTGACAGCGGACAATAACAAAACAAAACAAGAACAACAAAAACACAAACGTGACAAACAGACAAGTGCTCCAAGCAAAGATATGAAGAAGGACAAATAAACAATAAATATATAAATATGTGTAAAAATCACAAGGGGAAAACCTTAAAATATTGGACTCATGTGCTATTCAATGTGTTAATAGCAGAGGGGATAAAACTGCATCTATACCTCTTAGTTTTGCAGGCTGGCATTAGGAACCTACGACCTGAGGGGAGAGGCTGAAATTCACCATATAGTGGGTGGGATGTATCGTTTAAGATAGACCCCGCTAGTCTCTGCAACTGCCTACTGTAGAGAGACTCCATGTTGAGCTGTGGTTCTCCAATTAACTTACCAGCCCACTTCACAATCTGATTCAGGGAATTTCTGTTTTTGAGGGGTAGGTTACTGAACCATGACACAAGGCTAAAAGACTTAAATACTTGATAATAAAGTGATGCATGCCGCCATTTTGTTTTTCTTGACTCACGGTGTATGAGCTGATATCCTAGTAGTAGAGCAGCCAATCAGAGCGTGCGATTGCTCATATCCAGTGAATGTGGACAGTGAATGTGTTAAAAGTGTCATTATAAAAATAGTTAAAAGCATGATGTTAGTATACTTTTTGTATATTGCCAGATAGTAAATTTCTTTGTTAGTATATTTGCAATATACTTCTGAAAATATGAATATATTTGAAATACAATGAAGTATATTTATTTTTCACCAGGAATGTGATGTGTCTTGAGCGTTAAGTACATATTCAAATAGGAATTATTTACATAAAAATGCAGACATAAATGTAAGACATGAACCCAAGATGCATTTAAGACAGAGATAAATCAGATTGTTTTCCAAAGTAATTACAGCTTTGTGCTTTGTGCATCACTTGCAGACACACTATATAATCACAGAACCATCACGACTACATTTCTCCTGTCAGTTATAAAACGCAAAGTCTAACTGCTTTTACTCCAACAGGGCTGATAAAAACAGTTCTGATGTTTTATAATATATATATATATATATATATATATATATATATATATATATATATATATATATATATATATATATATATATATTTAGACCCTCTGATTGATTGGTTTCTTTACTTCCTACCATAACCAAAAGGCTTAGAAATGTGATCTGCAATATAAATCGTCATTTTTAACATCACTCACAAAACTAACAGACAAAAAGTGATCTATATACCAAACAGTAGCATGTCCAATGGACCAGACATCAGAACACAAAATTTTTTTTTTTGCTTGTTGACAGAAAGAAACGGTCTGCACTGACAAACTGACATTTATTCATTAACCTGATATATTTCGATTTAGAGGGAAAGCACTTCAAATTTTCACACAAAGAACAGCATAGCAGAAACCCCCTAAATATAGGGACAAACCAGTTTCTCTAATGGAATAACTGCAGAAAATATCAGGAGATCTGAGATGGATTTTAGCCAGGTGATAGAAGTATCAGCCCTCCTGCTGTATTCAATCCTAACACATCTAGTCTCACAGGCCAGAATCCTAGTTGTCACTGAACGTTGCTAAGAACCACCTACTTTCAGAGGAAAGGCTGTTTTAGCAACACAACCATGTTTAAATCATGTTTCCTTGCTTCTATCTATCTATCTCAAAGAAAACTCCAGAATAACTTTTGAAGTTGTTATGCTGTGAATTTTTTTCCCTCCTGTGACTATATCTCACTCTTTGTTTCACAGTGTTTAGAAAGTTGTTTTTCCTCCATCAGAAACTGGTTGCAGCCGAGTTGGGATGAGTAAGCAAAAACTCTACTTTAGTAAAAGTATTGTTACTTAATAATAATAATAATAATAATAATAATAATAATAATAATAATAATGGCGGCACGGTGGTGTAGTGGTTAGCGCTGTCACCTCACAGCAAGAAGGTCCTGGGTTCGTGCCCCGTGGCTGGCGAGGGCCTTTCTGTGCGGAGTTTGCATGTTCTCCCCGTGTCCGCGTGGGTTTCCTCCGGGTGCTCCGGTTTCCCCCACAGTCCAAAGACATGCAGGTTAGGTTAACTGGTGACTCTAAATTGACCGTAGGTGTGAATGGTTGTCTGTGTCTATGTGTCAGCCCTGTGATGACCTGGCGACTTGTCCAGGGTGTACCCCGCCTTTCGCCCGTAGTCAGCTAGGATAGGCTCCAGCTTGCCTGCGACCCTGTAGAGCAGGATAAAGCGGCTAGAGATAATGAGATGAGATGAGATAATAATAATAATAATAATAATAAACGGCACGGTGGTGTAGTGGTTAGCACTGTCACCTCACAGCAAGAAGGTTCTGGGTTCGAGCCCAGTGGCCGATGGGGGCCTTTCTGTGTGGAGTTTGCATGTTCTCCCCTTGTCTGCGTGGGTTTCCTCCAGGTGCTCCAGTTTCCCCCACAGTCCAAAGACATGCAGGTTAGGCTAATTGGTGGCTCTAAATTGACTGTAGGTGTGAGTCTCATCTCATCTCATTATCTCTAGCTGCTTTATCCTGTTCTACAGGGTCGCAGGCAAGCTGGAGCCTATCCCAGCTGACTACAGGAGAAAGGCGGGGTACACCCTGGACAAGTCGCCAGGTCATCACAGGTAGGTGTGAGTGTGAGTGTGAATGGCTGTTCATCTCTATGTGTCAGCCCTGTGATGATATGGCAACTCGTTCAGGGTGTACCCCACCTCTCACCCATAGTCAGCTGGGATAGACTCCAGCTTGCCCACGACCCTGCACAGGATAAGTGGTTATGGATAATGGATGGATGGATAATAATAATAATAATAACAACAAGTAGAAGTAAAAATACTAATGAGTAAAAAAAATCAATGAGTAAAAAAGAATATCATAAAATGACTACTCAAGTAGTGAATCATAAATCATATGATGATTTATTACATCTATAATGTATGACATTCAAATATATCAGAATATTATCCATCCATTCATCTCTTATCTGTAACTGCCTATCCTGTGCAGGGTCGCGGGCAAGCTGGAGCCTATCCCAGCTGACTATGGGTGAGAAGCAGGGTACGCCTGACAAGTTATTGCAGGGCTAACACATAGAAACAAACAACCATTCACACTCACTTTAGAGCCACCAATTAACCTAACCTGCATGTCTTTGGACTGTGGAGGAAACCAGAACACCTGGAGGAAACTCACGCCGCCATGGGGAGAACATGCAAACTCCACACAGAAAAGCCCTCGTTGGCCGCTGGGCTCAAACCCAGGACTTTCTTGCTGTGAGGTGACAGTGCTAACTACTACACCACCGTGCTGCCCCTATCAGAATATTGGTTGTGCACAAAATAAAAAATTTAAACTACTTGTCTAATACATACAGCATAAAATCTGCTCATTCAAGTACTAAGTCCATCCATCCATCATTTATACTGCTTATCCATCAGAGTCACTGGGGAAGCTGCAGTCAATCCCAACTGACTTCAGTCGAGAGCTGAGGTACACCCTGGGCAGATCAACAATCTATCACAGGGCTAACACAGAGATGAACCATCATTCAGTCCTGGGCAGTGGACACTTTGCAGTAGCCAGTTCTAACCTGCATGTCTTTGGTCTATAGGCGGAAACGAGAAGATGTAGGCACGGGGAGAACCTGCAAACTGCACACAGAAAGGCCCCAGTCGGCCGCAAGGTCTTGAACGCAGAACCTTCTTGCTGTGAGGTGATAGTGCGAACCACTGCACCATACTGCCAAAGTAATTAATAATGTATAGTAATATTATATAAATAACTATATTAATAAATAAATAAATCAATAATAAATTATATATTTACCAAATAACATAAGGCAATTTTGCCACAGGCTATTTTCATAAATTTTTCAAACAAGCTTAAGGGTAATAACATCACTTCTATTTTTTCTGACTGCAGAGCCACAGTTTTACACCCCAGCAATTTTACAACAGCAAGTTCAGGTCAGTGGCATTCAACGCATGCGCTGGCACTTTCTTTGGTTTATCTTAGCAACTGTTAGGCTAAATGACATTTCAGTCATTTTAGGCTTTAGATTCACATTAGGGTTAGGGTGATGAAATTTCTTCCTGAATGGTAAGATGCATGGCGACACATGCAACCAGCACAAATGGTCATTACATGACTACATGGCACAATTGTGTGAAGTAACAGGTTTACATGACATTCTACTGCACATGTGTTCAGTGTCACTGGCTTGAAACTGCTGTTGTAAAGGGTCTGCAATCAGACCCTTCTCAGTGGGTTCAGGAATTTAATCCCACACACTTCCACACTGATCTCAATGTCTTTGAAGCTGTGCATGCATCATGTGAATAAAAATAATTTAAGAACTTCAATGAGTGTTGCCAGGCAAAACAAACCTCGCCTGGCAGCACTTATTTTATACCTGTATGTCGATAATGGTAATATTTCTCAATCATCAGCTGTCAGGTTATAGTCCTATGACAATCCATGACCTTGAGTTTGACATTTCAAAGTCATTCAAGGTCAAAGGTCTTGGTGCCAAATGAAAGCCCATATGGCACTTCCTACAAGCTGATAATGGTAAATATCTGTCTACCATCAACCTTTTCAAGCTACAGCCATCTGAAAATCCGTGACCTTGAGTTTGACCTTTCAGGGTCATTCAAGGTCAGAGATCATGGTGCCAAATGAAAGGTCATATGGGAGTTCCTATAAACTCATAATAGTAAACATTTGTCTGTCAGCAACCATTTTTGAGTTATTTTGACCGAAAGGTTGACCTTTCTGGTGACCTTGACCTTCATCTTGACCCGATTACCCCCAAAATTTAATCAGGTAATCTACGGACCATTGCCCACCTACCCTGAAAATTTGAAGTCAATCGGTGCAACCGTCTAGACGCTAGATTGTTAACAGGCAGACACACAAACAAACAAACCGCACTGATTACAATACCTCACTCCGCTTTCTCAGTCATGGGCAAGGTAATAAAAGTAGCAAGAAGTGTGTCGTCTGATGTAACGGAGTAGAAGCACATTTTTTAAAATAGTAAATGTACTTGAGTAAGAGTGAAAAAGGTTGTGCATTAAATCTACCCCTATAAGTGCA